>NC_135672.1:782950-1036527 GCF_964188315.1 Podarcis muralis | reverse complement strand
GCCCACAAATTTCCCACAGAACAAAGGAATCTACTTCCCCAGCTCTGATTCCCTCCTACCCTGCTGACCTAGAGCAACAATTTTTTATTTTAAAAAAATTAAATTTGTATACCGCTCTTCATCCGCAGACCTCAGGGCGGTTTGCCACATAAAAATATTTCCACAGGAAAAGCACAAAACCCATTGTTGTTATCCTTGTTCACTGAACACACACAGTTGCAAAGAGTGACTCCAAATACAAATGTCCACTTTGGGCACCTTTTCCCTGTAGCTGCTTTGGAGTACAATTCCCATCAGCGTCCAGGCTCATGGAGAGCAGTGTGGTGTAGTGGTTAGGGTGTCAGACCTGAGAGACCGGGGTTTGAATCCCCAAAGCCACCTCAAAGCCCACTGGGTGACCTTCAGCCAGCCACTCCCTCTCACTGGCCTTCCGGCCTTCCTCCCCGCCCCCTCGAGTGATGCATCCTGACACAGCAGCTCAGTGGTGCTTCCAAGCAGCCCCTCGGGCGACCCAGAGTGCCTCATCCCTTCCAGGAACCTCTCCTGAGTCAGCCACACAACCGGCCAGATGCCCAGATGGCCCTCAGCCAGAGTCCCGGAGGAGTCAGCTGCCCGGAAGGCCCCTGGAGCCAGCCCAGAATTGCCTCCGGCTCCTGCTCTGAGCAAAGAGGAGAGAAGGGGACGGGGTGCCTGCTTCTTTTGCCCATTTAAGGCTCCAGCCAAATCAGCCTGAACCTGCACAGAATGAGGAAGCCTCTGGATCGGGGCCAGCAGGAGAGGAGGAAGAGCCAGAAGGCAGGCCTGGGCATCCAGCCAACACCAGGATTCAAGAGCCTCTGCTTTCCTTTAGGAGAAGAAAACAAGGTTCTAGACCTCATGGCTGCAGAGAATTTTGAAGTGGCTGCATTTGCTATTGCATGAGGCAAAGAAACGACACAACATCAGAGTCAGCCTGCAGCAGAATGGAAGTCCCTGGGATCCCCAAGTGGGGATAGTTGCTGTGGCTCGCAGGTCCTGCTTCCAAGCGGAGTCTCAGATTGGCCACTGGGAGGACTTGAGGCTGGCAGTGTTAAAAATCGCCCAGGCATCAGGTGTGCTTTGCAACTGGCGAGGGTCCAATGGTGACCACATGGAGATCTCTGGGCACCAGGTTGGAGACTCACATCTCCATCTGGCTAGTCCCTCCAGCTTCCTTAAGCAGGTCAGCAGAAAAGCTCATTTACTGCATTTATATCCCACTTTGGAGAAAAGAGTCCATGGTTCACCCTCTCCTCAGTTAATCCCTACAATGACCCTGCGAGGTAGGCTAGGAAGCTGGGACCGACTCAAAGGAACCCGTGAGCTTCATGATAAAGTGGGAATTTGAACCCTGATCTCCCAGATCCTAGTCTGACATTCTCAACACTACGCCACACTGCCTTCCTAGAGCACTTCTGCTATGGGGCAGCTCTATAAATTAAGCAGGTAAAAAAATATGAAGAAAGCAGAATGTCACCTAGGGAAGGATGTGAAATATTTTCCTTGAAGCTTGAATTTGTTTTGTTGTGGATTGTTTTATTTGATGGTCTAATGTGTTGTCAACCACTTTGAGATTATTTCTTTAAAATATAAAGCCATACAGAAATTAAATGAATAACAAGAATAATAATCCCCATCGCAAAAAAGGCGCTCAGGCATTCCATTGTGGCGACTGCAACTGAGGTTAATTTGGCAATTAACATATATCTAAGTTTCTCGCACTGCACTCTGGTCCTGCTTCCCATTGGGGGGGGTCTCTGGTTGTCCACTGGGGGGGGGGGACAGGAGGCTGTCTGCATGGGCTCCCTTTGGTCTGACCCTGCTGCACCCAGGTTCTTCTTACGTCCACATAGCTCTGAATTCAGAAAGACAGCCTTCACCAACACATTCTTCAGAGCAGAATTGAGCTGGGCACAACCCTGGCAAATGGAATGTTTCTCTCCATGGCCAGAGCTTCTCGGGGACCCCATCCCTGCGTGCGACCTGATGCGGAGCCTCTGAGGCAAGCAGCGCCTTTCGCCCCAGCAGCCAGCTGTGTCCCCAACAGGTGTGCTTGGCTCCCACCTCACAATGCACCTTGCGGAAGAGGCTGGGCCACACCCTTGAACAAAACGCAGGCCCTGCAGGTATGGCGAGGCAGAGCAGGAGCAATTAAGAGCAATTAGCTCTCAGAGGGCAATTAGGAGGAGAAGGGATTCTGCCAGGATCCTTCAAATGGCACTTGCCTCGCTGCCTGGGTTTCACTTGCCAACTGGAGCTCTGCCCCCCTGAACCCCAGGGCACAGCGACGCAGCCTCCATCGCAAAGACTCGAGTGACTCCAGTGACAAAGGCATGACACTTCTTCGGCTGGAACCCTCCAGCTGGGGGTGGGGGCTGATGGTCTTTTGGGGCAAAGGGGCAACATTCTGAATTTTTAGCTACTTACAAGGGCGGCACTGGTCCCAGAACCACTGCAGCCTCACACAACAGAGAGTGTGCAGTCGCAGTGAAGCTTTCCTCATCACTGGGTCATTGGTAGGAGGAATGGTGCCTAGATCCTCTGTGGCACCCTAATCTAGGTTTAAGGTGCCGTATGCTCCAGAGCAGAGGAAGAAGGCCAAACAGAGATAGGGAAGGCTCGCTCTGCCTTCTGGGCCAGGGGGTGGCCCGGAGGTCTGGTGCTTTTGAAGGGGGTGCCGCACACCCGGAACACCGATTTTAGAGCCATGTTCTCGTCCGTCCTCACTCTGCCACCTTCCCCACAGCTGACCACCCATTCCTGAACAGGCCTGACTCCCCGCAAGAGCCCTCCCCAGACCAAGCCACCCCACATGCTTCAGGTTCCTCTCCCCATTTCGCCCCCGCTCCTTCGCTCTCTTCCTGGCTCCCTCAACCAAGCCACAAATCAGCCCTGCTCCCTTTGCAAACACACACAGCTTCTTAGCCCCAAAAGTGCTATTTCTTAGGAGCCAAATATACACTCCTTTTTTTAAAAAAAGAGAAAACTGACAAAAGCTGCGCTCTCTCTCTCTCTCTCTCTGGGTTTTAACGCTCCTACAAAGCCCTCTGAGGTATTTAAATGCAAGCACAACTCATGCTCAAACATCTGTATGTTCTCCTTGCTGCATGGAATGAGCCCTGAATGGAAAGTGCTCAAATCAAAGGCTTTCAAAATGGAAGAAGCATCAACAGGGAGCAACATAACATTCACATGTGGCTGCGCACTCACATCTTATTTTTACTTGGAAGCAAGCTCTGCCAATCCCGAAGGGACCTACTCTCAAGCGTGAACACAAGAGGACAACCTTATTTTTTTACATGGGCAATATGGAAGAAGGCTCTTGAAAAACCAACAAGATGATACGGAAATTGTGGTAAGCCTGGATGGACAATTGCCTTCCTACATGAAATTACAGTGGTACCTCGGGTTACATACACTTCAGGTTACATACGCTTCAGGTTACAGACTCCGCTAACCCAGAAATAGTACCTCGGGTTAAGAACTTTGCTTCAGGATGAGAACAGAAATCGTGCTCTGGCGGTGTGGCGGCAGCAGGAGGTCCCATTAGCTAAAGTGGTGCTTCAGGTTAACAACAGTTTCAGGTTAAGAAGAGACCTCCAGAACGAATTAAGTACTTAACCTGAGGTACCACTGTATTTTAATTTTAAAACAAAAACACACACAACTTGCCAGTCTAGCCTGGCAAATCCCACATTCTGACAGCATATGATGAGTATACAATTAATTTCATTTTTGATTGCTGCAAGCCTCTTGCTTGGGAAAACTTTGCTACCTAACGTGAATTGGGGAGGAGGAGGTTGTTTTGTAAGCAAATAAAAATCCATCTCAAACAGAGAGAAAGAGGGAGAGCTTATGCACAAGACATAATAAAAATCTGAATAGAACGGCCTCCCGCTGCTCTTCTGTTTTATGTTTTCATCTTATCTTGCTTGTAGGTTTATAAAGGCAGAGCTCAGTAGCAGAGAGACTGCCTTGGAAGCAGGAGGGCCCACATTCAAGCCCCAGCGGCATCTGCAGGAATGGATGAGAAAGATCCCTGCCTGAATCCCTGGAGATCCAATGCTGCCAGTCAGTGCAGGCATTACTAATTTATGTGGACTAAGGGTATGACCAGAGAAATCAGCTCCCCATCTTCCTATATCTAGCCCTTTCTCCCTCCAAGGAGTGCAAGGTAATGGATATAGTTCTCACCCTACCCCTTTCACCCACACAACAACCCTGTGAGGTAGGTCAGGGTGAGAGATGGGGTGTCTGGGCCAAGGTCATCGTTTCAGGCTGAACAGATATTTGAACTGTGGTCTCCACATCCTGGTCCAGCACTCTGAAGTTACCACAGCCAGCAATGTTATAAACTCAGATATATAAACTAACCTCCAAAGGGCACCTGAAACAGAGGTTGCGGTTGCCGCAAGAGAATGCCCTAGGCACCATCTTTTTGCAATGGCAAAAATGGAAGGTCAGGGATCAAATCCCCACTCCATCCTGAAGCTCCCTGGGGGACCCTGGGTGGGTCACAGCCTCTTCACCTACCTAGAGGGTCGTTGTGGGGATTAATGGAGGAGGTATATGAACCATGCACTCCTTGCAGAAAAAGGTGGGAGACCAATGCAGTAGATAAGTTTTTCTGCTGACCTGCTTAAGAAAGCTGAAGCTGCCAGTCAGATTAAGAGGCCAGGATACAAATTCAATAAATACTTAACCAAACACTAAGTTGCATCCAACAAATCAGTCCTACTCAAATGGGCCAAGTCAGTGGCCTCCATTCTTCCCAGTGGGCCTCCTCTTCTCCCTCCTTCTCCCTGTATGGCTAACTTTAGATATACAACCCTTAATGTCAAAACGTTTCCAATGAGCGAGTGTCAGTGTTACGCTGAGAGGAGCGAGAATCATACTGGTATTATGATGGTCCAATATTGCTTTGCTTCCTGTATGTGCATATACTTCCCGAGACAGAAAATGTGCATTTGTAGAATACTATACCTATATACGTAGACCCCTATACACACACACACACACACACACACACACACACATAAATGCAAATACTACTAAACACACAAGTTGGGATACATAGCAGGAGGGAGACCCAGTTATCTGATGGGAAAAGGCGGGACACATATCGCCCCCCCCCCCTTGGCTTAGGGGAGAGACCCCCCTGCCGGCCCCCCCCCTCACCGTCTCGCACGGCCCTCAGGACCGCCGCGCGGAGCCCGCCTCGTCCGCCGCCGGCGCCGAAGACGACCACGAGGGAGAAGCGGGCCTCGGCGGGGGCCGCCAGGGGGGCTCCCCCTTCTCCTCCAACGGCCGCTGCTCCCGCCGCCATCTTGTGAGGCGCCCGCTGGCCCCGCCCCCCGACGCCCCACCCTCGGAGGCGCCTCCCGCGCACCAGCGCCCGCCAATGAGGGGAGCGCAGGGGCGGGGCCTGGAGGGAGGGGCGGGGCCGGCGGGGCATGCGCGGAAGGGTCACAGCTGCGCTGCGTGTGGGAAGGAGGGGCGCCTCCTGAGCATGGGCAGAGTGCTTTCTGAATGGCAAACGAGTGTTTTCTTTTTTCAAAGAAGGGGCCCTTGCGTAAAATGACATTGGTCATACTCCGAGTACAACCACTGAACTCAGCAGCTGACTCACTTCAATCCACTAATTTCTGACTGCAGCCCCCCGAGGAAGCCTGTTCTCCTAACGGCGTGCAGAGAACGGGCGCCCCTCAGCATGTGCAGAGGCCCCAACAATGGAGCATACGCAAAGTAGACCGAAGGAAAACTTCCCCGCCGGGCTGCGTGCGCCGCAGGATCAGGCCCTTTCTCCCGGCAGGAGACCCACCCAGACTCCCTCTCCAATCAGATTCCTCCTCGGGCTATTAAAATCCTCCCTCGGGACTAGCAGCCGAGAGGAGCATTTGGTTGTGTGTGAAGTCCCTCGGAAAATGCCTTTTTGGGCGCTGCTCCTCCTTTTGGGGGGGACCCTGGTCGGTCCCTCGGACGCCGCGGGGTCTTTTTGGGAAGTCACTTTGCCCACCTGCGACGAGCACAGCCTCGCTTTCCTCCTGCTGCCCCAACCGAAGGTCTCCTCATCTCTTATAAGGCTGCTGGGTGAGTAAAGGGGCGGGAATTCAGCTTTTTTTCAAAGAAAGAAGAATTTTAAACCCACTTTTGCAAGAATCCCACAAACTGGGGGCAGGGGCCTGGTTGGTCTGAGCTTCTTGCAAGGTCTGGACAACAGCAATGGTGTAAAAATGTATCTATTATTATATATTAATAGTTATAGAGCAGTGGCTCCCGAACCTTCTTGGAGACCCTCTGTCCCCTTAGTCCCCTAAACTTGCCCCCAGGGCCCTCCGCCCTTTGAAAAAGCATTATTCCAATAGTACTATGCGCCACAAAGTGCAAAACAGTGACCATTAACTCATAAATCCAACTGAAACTGCTTAGTCTAATTCACCAAAAATTAGGCCCTTAGCTGCGATTTCTGCGCTGCAGGAGGTTGGGATGGATGACCCTTGGGGTCATGGCTCTCCAACAATGTAATTTGGCACTGTGCCCTTTGCTTTTCCATCCTGCAAGGCTTTTGAAAGCCTCCTTAGGGACTAGCTCCAGAAATGAGTATTTGGGTGAGCAGCTTCACTGCAACTGGGGACAGACGGAGGCAATATTTGGCTTACTCAGAGGAGCCTCACTGGAACCAATGGTCCTAAATTGGTTGTGGCCGTTTTCAAAAGGGTCTACTACTACAAATATTTGAGGTCCTCTGTTCATTTGCATGCAGGAACGAATGTCTGTTAATTCCAGTGGGGTTACTCTTGAGTAGGGCTTGCTTTGCAGAGCAGCTGGGGGGGGGGGGGATAACTTGAATGTAATAAATAACAGCAATGCAGATAAAACACCAGGAGGGAAAGAGTCCCAGGTGTCTACTCAGAAGTAAATACTGCTAAGCTTAGTGGTGCTTACTTCCAAGTAAACTGGGTTTGCATCCTGACCATGAGAACCAGGACCCAGGAACCTATTTAATAGAAAAACAACTGCCCATTTGAACCTCCACTGAAGCATTTATTCTCTAAAGTAAATTATTTCTCATATTTAATTAATATGATGTCTATTAATGAGCGGACCACTCTCTTCCTCGCCAAGTGGGAGGGTCTGTATTTCTCCAGGGACGCCCCACCCCAAGAAATACAGACACACTCCCCCCACTCTGGGCAACAAAGCAAAGGAAGCACACACCCCCATTGGCTGCTAGGAAATCCCAAAATCCACTGATTTGTTATTCCCTATATTGGGGTATCTTAAAATAAGCTAGCAAGCTTCGGGGTTCTGCAGAGTTCATCAGGCTCGATTGTAAAGCAAACCTCTAGATTGTGGGCTGGGGTAATAATTTGTGGAACGACAACCTGTTTGGCAAAAGCTTCTTCTCTCCTCCCCCAAATAAGATCCCAAAGGTAACCCCCATCTTCTGAAGAACGACTCTACCTGTGGGACTTCTGCCTTCCCCAATCCGGATGGCTCTGTAGTGGTGAGGGTGGCCTTTGATGGGTGTTACACCAGAGCGCAGGTAAGGTCTCGGCTTGCACACCTGCCCCTGCCCCACCCTCCAACTAGTAACATATACATAACTCTCCCCCCCCCAACAACCCTGCGAAGTAGGACCACAAGTGTTGTGGTTGTCCTGTGAGCTTCGTGGCTGGGCAGGAGGAGTGCTTGATTAAGTAACCCTACGCCACTTAAAGCACATTCATCCCCCCCCCCCCTAAAATACTGGGAACTGTAGTTTGAGGGCACTGGGAACCGTAACTCTCCAGGGGTAAACTAAAGTTCCCAGGGCTCTTTTGGGCTGGAAAACAATACAGCCTGGTTCTTCCGCTTGAAGGTTGGTAAAGCGTGAGACTCTTAATCTCAGGGTTGTGGGTCCAAGGCCCACGTTGGGCAAGAGGTTCCTGGATGACCCTCCGGGGACCCCTTCGAGCTCTGATTCTAGAAAGCTAGAAAAATGAAATAATGACGCCAACATCCTCTCCCCACTAGGATTCCCGCTACCGGACGACCGTCCACATTGAAGGCCTGGCGGCGGATGGACGGATGACCTCCTACAAAGAGGAGCTGAGCTGCCCCGAACCTCTCCTAGGTACCCCGTGGAAGGGCTTTCCTTGGGGGTTTCTGGGGGCAGAGGCTTCCTGACCCTGCTGGGGTCACTCCCCTGCCTTCAGGCGCCACGCCCAGAAGAGCGTGCCACGGGTGTAAAGTATCACAGTGACCCCCAAAGAATCCTGGGAACTGTAGTTCAAGGGTGCTGAACATGGCCAGGACCTCTTCCCCACCCTGAGGGCTTCAGCAGTCAGGCCCTCTGTGCGGGGAGCTCTGGGAATGGTAGTTCTAGGAGGAGGCGAGAGGGCTCCTAACCAATCTCAGCGCCCTGAAGGAACTACAGCTCCCAGGATTATTTCAGGGAAGCCATTCCTGGCGACTATTCAGACAGGCCTGTGCCCCATGATTTTGGGGGGTATTTTGCTGGTGCTTCTGCTACTGCTTCTGTTGTCTTGTGTACACAACACAAAGTGCCACACTCTAATATTCAAAATAACCCACACAACCCTCACTCTGTTCTTCTCAAAGTGCAGCTTTCAAATATCCAGACAAACCAAATGGCTGGCTCCCCTTCCCCCTCAACCCTCTGGATGCTGTGCTACAACTCCCAGCACCCGCCCCCTGCCCCGGCTGTGGCTCCTCAGGCTCCTCCTCCGCCAAGCCCACCGTCCAGTCTACTGCGCCGCCAGTGGCCGATGGGCTTTGTAGTCCGCTGCCTCTGCAGTCTGCTGCCTGAGGCTGGGCTGAGCTCCTGTGGGGCAGGTGAGCTCATAAAGGGGGCCGGGGTTGCCGTGGGAGAAGCCTGCCCTGATTGGGGGCCAGGGGTGACTTGCCAGAGGAAAAGCCCCCGGCCCCATTTCTCCCTCGGGGTCTTGGCCAGGATGTTCCTCCTGGACCTCTTGGCGACTGTCCTGCTGGCCCAGGGGCCTTGCGGGGCTCTGGCCTTTGCTCCGAAGGTGGGCGACGTGGGCAAGCGGGGAAGTCTGGCTGACCCCCAGGTGCTGCTTTGGGGTAAGGCTTTACTCGCCAGGTGGCTCCCCGCAGAAACGCCCGGCTGCCAGATTGGCAAAAGCCGCCCATTGAAAAACTAGCTGGGGAGTTTTCAAGTTTCTAGTCCTTTGTGAGTGCAGGAGTGCCGCCACTTGCCTTGAAGGCGCCCCAAAAGAGCTGGAGAGAGGGACTTTGGGTTTGGCATGGGGTTGCCCCAAAAGCAACAAACCTCTCTCCTTGAAACGAGGCTCTGAATCTCCAGGTCACGGGTTCGAGTTGGGTGAAAGATTCCTGCATTGCAGGGGGTTGAATTGGATCACCCTCAGGGTCCCATCCAGCTCTACAATTCTGTAACAATGGGATAGTGCTGTAAATAGACCATCCTGTGCACCACCATAGCTTGGAGTTTAACTCCTTTTTGCTAATTATTTTTTATTGATTTTCCATAATTTTAAACAAATTATCACCAGATTAGTAAAAATTTAATACAAATTTAAGAGCTGACTGCTCCCCAGTTTTTTATTCTTTTCCCCTCCCTCTGTTGCTGCTCCAGATCCAATAGCTTTTCCAACTTCCATTTCAAAATCCACTCATCCCTTCTCCCTGCACATCGCCTGTAATGTGCCAGTTTTATCCATTATTATATCCTGGCCCTCAAAATAGTTGAGTAGAGTCAATCCTCTTTTATCTATCTGTAATAGTCATCAGGGGACGTGGGTGGCGCTGTGGGTAAAAGCCTCAGCACCTAGGGCTTGCCGATCGAAAGGTCGGCGGTTCGAATCCCCGTGGCGGGGTGCGCTCCCGTTGTTCGGTCCCAGCGCCTGCCAACCTAGCAGTTCGAAAGCACCCCCGGGTGCAAGTAGATAAATAGGGACCGCTTACTAGCGGGAAGGTAAATGGCGTTCCGTGTGCTGCTCTGGCTTGCCAGAGCAGCGATGTCACGCTGGCCACGTGACCCGGAAGTGTCTCCGGACAGCGCTGGCCCCCGGCCTCTTGAGTGAGATGGGCGCACAACCCTAGAGTCTGTCAAGACTGGCCCGTACGGGCAGGGGTACCTTTACCTTTAATAGTCATCAAGTCCATCTTAAATCATTTGCCTCCCAGACCTCTGTCAGGGGCAGCACTGCCTGAGAAAGACAGATCCTTCGGAGTTTAATGAAATATATCGAGTTTTGTGTTTTAGGTTCTGCCAAATGCATCCAGTAGGCTGGAGTGGGGGTGGAGGTGGGTCTTTCTCATTTTATTTTACTTTTTGCAAGAGAGACTCTGTGGGTCTTTGTGGATGCAATTGTAAGAGACAAATTCTGTTCGTCTCGCTGGCTTTGAGCTGCAAGACGCCCCGAGCTGGTGAAACCCAAACGGCTGCCAATTGCCGCTGGATCCTTGTGAAATGAGCAAGCTTTTTGAAAAGGGCGCCCAAGATCCAGGAAACGTAGCGTGGCTGCAGCGCCTGGTTAAGCCACCAGCCCCATGGGTAGGGGGCACACATTCTCCTCAAATGCCCTTTCAAAATATGTTGTCGAGGGGGGATTGTGCATTTGGTTCTTATCTTTTATTTATTATTAATCAATTAATTGAATTAGTATCGCACCCTGTACCTGCAGGTCTCCTTTTATGCATTTTACGCTTTTATCTTGTGATTTTATCTTATGAACCACCCGAGACCTGCAGGGATAGAGTAGTGTACAAATTTAATTAACAACAAGAACCAAACTAATCTTAAAAATAAAATAAACCTGGAAGGTTGACCTTTCACCTTAATGCCACCTGCCTCGACTTAGCTCCCTCTCTCCTTCCAGCTCTGGATACCCCGAGCGCCAGCCACTGCTCGTCTGTCCCGGCCCCCGACAGGCTCCCTTGCGGCCCCCACCAAGTGCAGCAGGCGGAGTGTGTGGGCCTGGGCTGCTGCTACAACCCGACAGAGAGGGGGGTGCCTTGCTATTACGCCAAAAAAGGTGCGTTGGGTTTGGGGGTCCTGCTGAGCCGGGAAAGATTTCCCCCCTCTCTTGCAACACTTGAACTTGCAGCTGTGCAACGAAGAGGAATTTCCTGGTGGCCATTGCGGCCTCCTGTGGCAGGGAGTTCCACAGTTCAACTGTGCTGCTTGAAGAAGTCCTTTCTTTTTCCTGTCCCAAATCTTCCTTGGATATCTCTGAACTCCACTCTTTGCTCCAAGGCCTTTCCCTCCTCCAGCAATTTCTCCAGCTGCTGGGGAGGGGAGAGTGCTGCTCTTACACGCTGCTCCTTCTTGCCCATTTTTCATCGGGGCATCAGGCTGACCCCTGTGGGGGCAGGAGGCAACACTAGATGGGCCCCCGTGGGCCTGATCCAGCAGGCTCTTCTGCTCTTGAGCTTGGCGACTATCGTTTCCTCCTGTGGCAGGGAGTTCCACAGTTTGCGTTGCTTGAAGAAGACCTTTGAATCTTCCAGCATCCGGCTTCCTTGTCTGGCCACGAGTTCTAGTGTTGCAAGAGAGAGGGGGGAAATCTATTCTCTGTCTGCTGCATAATTGTACTGTATAATGTTTTGTCCTTGTATAATCTTTGGAGTGGGCAGGGTATAAATAATGAAAATTGTATTGTTTATTATAATCCCTTTGCCTTTTCTCTCCACAAAGAAGCCCACAATGCTGCAACTGTTCCTCCATCGCGAAGAACCGAGCTTTTTGCAGGGATTAACTGGTGACGTCTCTTGTGATATGAGCCAGAGAGGACACCAGGGGTCATCTATCCCAACCCCCTGCCGTGCCATAATCTTGGGGATCTGTTCTGAATTTTAAAAAAGCAACCAAATTATCATTATCAATTTTACAAATTTGCACAATATTTTACCAAATACAAACCTTACCTTCATTATCAACTTCCCTTCCCCTTCCATTGATCATTTGACTAACCTTTTACCGCTGCATATTCTAATTATTCCATATTCTCTCTCTGTGTGTGTTTTACAACTGAAACAACTACCAGACTTTCAGAAGACATCTGAAGGCAGCCCTGTTTAGGGAAGCTTTTAATGTTTAATAGACTATTGTATTTTAATATTCTGTTGGAAGCCACCCAGAGTGGCTGGGGAAACCCAGCCAGATGGGCGGGGTATAAATAATATTATATTATTATTATTATTATTATTATTATTATTATTATTATTATTATTATTATCATCATCATCATCATCATCATTTATTTCTTTATAGCTTATAGTGCTGAATTTATCCTAATCCTTTTAACGTTTTAATATGTCTACAATGATTTTTCAAATATTCTGCATGACATTTCCAGTCTTCCTTGAGAATTCTTTCCTTGTATTCTACTAGCCACTTCTATATATTCTGTCAATTCCATCTGCTATTCCTCCTTTGTCGGTGTTGTGCCCTCCATTTATTCACGGGCACCATTTGTGCTGCCGTGGTTGCGTGCAGAAAGAGATTGATTCTGCTTGATTCTGAAGGTTACCTTCCTCTCTTCCCGCTCTGCCCGCCAGTGACTGCCCGCTGCACCCCGGACGGCCACTTCTCCATTGCGCTCTCCCGCCACGCCACGCGCCCCCCCCTCCGCTTGGGCTCTGTGCGCCTGGCCAGCGGTCAGGGGGAGCGCTGCGCCCCGGCCTCCAGGAACAATGGCTTCGTCTTCTTCCAGTTCCCGCTGTCCGCCTGCGGGACCACCTTCAAGGTAACGGGTGGGGAGACAGAATGACACTGCGCTTCTTGCTCTCTTCCGCTTCTCTCTGTGGGCAAAGATGCTTTGGGGAGCAGAGGCGGCCGGGTCTTTTTTGGCGGCTGGGGAAAGGGCTGTGTTTATATGGAGTCCCTCCCCTGCAGGGAGGGTTCCCCCCACCAATGGCCTTCCTTTCTCTGCCCAGGAATCCGGCAGCCGACACGTGTATGAGAATGAGCTGGTGGCAGACAGGCAGGTCTTGGCATCCCCGTCGGGCTCCATCACCCGCGACAGCGACTTCAGGTAGGAAGTGGGGAAGCCGGTGCGGCAGAACAATCGGGAGCCGAGGGCCGGAGCGCCTGCTTGGCATGCAGAAGGCTTGGTGCTCCTTATTCCTGCGTCCTCCCCTTGGAACAAGAAGGACTAGACTCTTCAATAATAATAATAATAATAATAATAATAATAATAATAATAATAATAAATAAAAATACAAAACCCCCAATGATTTCCTTGCTCTCTGGCAGGCTGACCGTCCGCTGCAGCTACTCTGCAGAGGATTCTCTCCCGGTCGGCGTCCAGATTGCCACTCCGCCTCCGCCAGCCGGGGTCGCCGAGCAAGGACCCCTAACGCTGGAGATGAGGCTGGCTCGAGGTGAGGGGCTGGTTTTGGGGGGCTGGAGTGGGGAGCCCCAATAAAGCACCATTGGCTCTCGTGGGGTCTCTGCTGCCCCTGTGCTGGGAGAGGGTCTTGGCTCAGGGATGTAGTGGCAAACTCAAAAGTTTTCCTCTTCCCTCCCTCTCCCTCTTTCCTTGTGTGCTGCACTTTGGGGGGGGGGGGAGATCATAAGCTTGCAAGTAGGGACTATCTTGATCTTATGGCATACCTGTTTCTATTTCTATGCCACCTTTCCACAGTTCAAACCATTCTCCAGGTGGCTTAGAATGTGAGACAAATAACTGCAGCAAAACAAAAGTAGTCATAATTGATAAATGCAGCATCAAATCATGCACAACCAAGCTGAACAATTTCTAGCAGCTCTGGGAGGCTTTTTGGCTGAAGAAGGAGGGGTGGATCCTTGAAATAAATATATTCAAAAGGGTCTTGCTTCCAAAAATGCACCACCTTCTAAGATTATACCAGATTCTTATAATTATGGAATCATCCAGCCAGTTTTTAAAGCCTCCAAACAGATACGCCCAATGCAATCTCAGATAAAATCTGTGAACTTTAAAATCAATTTCTCAAACCCAGGGGTCTCCCCCTGGTTGGCTGGGGAGCAGAGGGCCCTATCTGCCCCCTGCTGGTGGGACAGGATCCTTCCTCCCGGTCTTGAACGTAAACTGCACGTAAGAAGAGCTGGATCAGGCCCAAGGGGGCCCATCCTGTTCTCACAGGGGCCAAGTGCCCCAGAGAACTTGGGAGTTCTAGATAGACTGTCTCTGGAGCTGAAGGTTCCATTAGGGCATTGGAAGACCCTTGCAGCTGGGTTGGGCAAAGCGGGGCCCGTCTGGCCCGGCATCCTCTGCTCAAGCAGCCAATCAGATGCCCCAGTCAGAAGCCTGCAAGCAGGATCTGAGTGCGAGAGCAGCTCTCTCCTCTTGTAGTTCCCAGTAAATGGTATTCGGAAAAATGGAGGCCTCCAACTGCGAAGGCAGAGTAAGCCATCCTTGCTAGTAACCATCCATAGCCGCCGCCGCCTCCTCCATGAATCCACATTTTAAAACCATCCAGGTCATCCCTATCGTCTGTGGCAGGGAGTTCCACAGCTTAACTAAGAAGTCCTTCCTTTTATCTGTCCTGATAGCTTTCAGCTCCACTGGCTTGTCCACGAGTTCTAGTCTTGCAAGAGAGGGAGGGAAGCTTTCCTCGATCCACTTTCTGTGCCAAGCAGAATCATAGGATCGTGGAGACGGGCGGGACCCCGAGGCTCAAACCCACAACCCTGAGAGTCTCCTGCTCTCCCGACTGAACCATCACCACCTCCTGTGGCAGGGAGTTCCAAACTCTGCGCTGCAGGAAGGAGGACTTCCTGAAACTCCCAGCTTCCCTGGATGCCCATGAGTTCGGGTCTCTCCAGAGGTGGAGAAGGAAACCTTGTCTCCATCCAGTAATTTTTCCAACTTCTTTCCCTCCCCAGGTGCCACGTATTCCTCCTATTACTCCGGCCTGGACTACCCCGTGGTGAAGGTCCTGCGAGCCCCGGTCCATGTCGAAGTGCGTCTCCTTGCCAGGACGGATCCAGCCCTAGTCCTGGTCTTGCATGACTGCTGGGCCACCCCCAGCACAAACCCCTTGCAGAAACCACAGTGGCTGCTGCTGGAGGATGGGTCAGTGCTGGCTGGGCACAGGGGCGGAGACTTACCGGGTAACGAAAACGGGCGCATGGGTGTTTGTGGCGAGCCGGCTCGGTTTTCCAGAAAGACTCCAGCTTCTAGTTAAATAATAACATTTTATTATTTATACTCCTCCCATCCATCTGGGTTTCCCCAGCCACTCTGGGCAGCTCCCAAAAGATTAAAAACAGAATAAAACATCAAAACACTAAAAACCTCCCTAAACAGGGCTGCCTTCAGATGTCTTCTAAAAGTCAGATACTTCCTTATTTCCTTGACATCTGATGGGAGGGCGTTCCACAGGGCGGGCGCCACCACCGAGAAGGCCCTCTGCCTGGTTCCCTGCGACCTCATTTCTTGCAGTGAGGGAATCAGACGAAGACCCTCAGAGGAGGACCTCGGTGTCTGGGCTGAACAAAGGGGGTGGAGACGCTCCTTTTTAGAGCAAGCATAGGCAAACTCGGCCCTCCAGATGTTTTGGGACTACAACTCCCATCATCCCTGACCACTGGTCCTGTTAGCTAGGGATGCTGGGAGTTGTAGTCCCAAAACACCTGGAGGGCCGAGTTTGCCTCTGCCTGGGTTAGGGCTTTAAAGGTCATCACTAACACTAGTACTAGCTGCTCGGCTTCCTTTCCATGAAACCTCAGGCCAAAAGGGTCTCGGGTGGCTTTCTGGCTGCGCTGACTACCCAACCCTCTTGCTAAGTATAATTTTTATACTTACCCTTTTATTTTAGAATTGTTTGATTCCCACTGAAATGGAGAATGGCCGGTTGTGTGTTGCTGGAGGCTTTAACGTGGGGATTTTCCATGGGGCAATATTAAGGTCTCTGAGCTCCTAAGTGGGTTGATAATCAGCTTTGGTTGTTCTCTGCAGGCTAATCTGTGAGTCTTCAACCTTAGATCACAGGGGGGCTGTGGATCAGCGTTAGAAACTCAGATATATAAGCTAATCACCACACGGCACCTGAAACACAAGTTGTGGTCACCACAGCGGAATGTCTAGGCACCTTTTTTCCTGTGGAATTTATTATTATTTAGAAAACTTACTATTTATCTCTTTGCCCAGTTTTCTAGTCTTCTGGTGGTAGCGCCATATAGTGATGGCCTAGTTGTTCATACTGAATCCTCATATTACGTCTCCAGAACCCATTGTAGTGGATTACACAAGTTTGTAATCTATTATTCTTAATCCTGTTTTATATTTTAAAGAAGAAGAAATCTCAAAGCGATTTGCAGCACATTAGATCATCATATAAAACTATCCAGAATGAAACAAATTCAGGCTTCAAGGAAAGAATTTCAGATCCTTCTCTCAGGGATATTTTGCTTTCCCTATATTTATTTACTGGCTTAATTTATAGAACTTCCCCCTAGCAGAAGGACTCTAGGAAGCCAGTGGGGTGTAGTGGTTAGAGTGTTGGATGAGGACTTGGGAGATCAGGGTTCAAATCCCCACTCCGTCATGAAGCTTGCTGGGGGAACCTGGCGTCAGTCGCGGCCTCTTCACCTACCTCACAGGGTCGTTGTGGGGATTAACTGAGGAAGGGAGTGAACCATGGACTCTCTGGAGGGAAAAAGTGGGATATAAATGCAGTCAGTGAGCTCTTCTGTTGACCTGCTTAAGGAAGCCGGAGAGGCCAGTTGCCAACCTGGCGCCCAGAGATCTCCACAGGGTCGCAATTGGACCCACATCAGTTGCAAAACGCGCCTGGCACCTGGCGGATTTCTAGCACTGCTGGAAGGGCGGAGCCTGGAATCTCTCTCCCCCCCCCCCCGGCTGCAGCGAAGGTGAGACAAAGTTTTGACCTCAGTCCTGTTGAAATGCTGAGCCGATGTCTGGCGGAACTACAGTATTGCTAGGCACCTTTGGGGTTTCTGCTCAAAGTTTTGGGCGATGTCTGATGGGCCTTGATGCGAAAGGAGTCCGTTCTGATGTGCCCAATCTCAAGACTGCCAATCCCTCTTGCTCTGCCTCAGGTGCCCCTACAAGGGAGACAACTACCGGACGCAGCTGGTGCCCATCGGGGCCGACTCTGGGCTGCCCTTTCCAACGCACTACCAGCGCTTTGTGGTCAGCACTTTCACATTTGTGGATGGCGCTTCCCAGCAGGTGCTCTCTGGGCAGGTAAAGTCTTCTGCAGTGGCGCTGGGTTGCGGGGGTGGAGCTGACCGTCCCTGCAAGGAGAGATCTAGGGTTTGGGGGGGTGCGTGTGTGTGTGCGTCCACACACACACACACACACACACACACACACACACACGAGAAATCTGAGGCAATTTGCACTTAAAGCCCAGCCTGCTGACAGAATGCACCAGCCCAAACGTGGAGCCCTTCTGTTGAACTTTGGATCTCTGCAGATCCTGCAATGCACTTCTCTGGCCAAAGATGCCAAATTGGAAAAAGTAGGGGTAATGTGTGTTACCCCCAAATGGTTTCTCAAAGGGTGTGGAGGGCCCCCCTGGTGTGGCAGGAGAAGATGGCCAGTGCGGTGGGGAAAGGAGGAGGATAATACAGTGGTGCCTCGCAAGACGAAATTAATTCGTTCCGCGAGTTTTGTCGTCTTGCGATTTTTTCGTCTTGCGAAGCACGGTGTCGGGAAAGTTTTGGAAAAGCTTCAAAAACCTCAAAAAGCTTTAAAAACCTCAAAAAAGGCTACCACACCGCGTTCTATGAGTTGCTCCTCGAAGTCAAGTCGCAACTGTATTAACGGTGTTAAGAAAAAGGAAACAAACTTGCAAGACGTTTCCGTCTTGCGAAGCAAGCCCATAGGGAAAATCGTCTTGCGAAGCAGCTCAAAAAACCAAAAACCCTTTCGTCTTGCGAGTTTTTTGTCTTGCGAGGCATTCGTCTTGCCAGGTACCACTGTAATGGATTTCCTTTTCATTTTTATTCCGCCCACCTGACAGCTGCCCCAGCCACTCTGGGCAGCTCCCAACAATACATCAAAAAACACAGAGAAGCATTAAATAATTTAAGTATAATATCAAAAAATAAATGTATTTGCACAATATGAATAGATATCTTTTTGAAATGATGACAAGAGCAATCGAGATACCGAGAGCAATCCTGGCTGTGTTTCCTAATGCATTTCTTGTCGGCAAAAATAATGTGTAAATTTTTATTCTTAAAGAGTCGTCAGAGGAAAAACATTTGGGAACCGCTGCATTAAGGGGAAGCAGTTTGGCAAACCGGCGTCCATTAGGAGAATTTTTGCTTTATAAAATACTGTGTTTTAAGTTGTTGAAAGCTGCCCAAAATTATCATTATTAATATGCCCCAAAATGGAAATTTATTTTCCTATTGCTGGGGTGGGGGGGCTGCCCCTGCACCTCAGTGCTGAAGTGCTCAACAGAAAGCTTATTAGGCTTCTAAAAATGGGTGTGGGTCACACTTGGAGTGCACTTGCAGTTGCCCCATTTGCCAATGCAGCGCCTCCACAAAGAGGGTCTGTGGGGCAGAGGTGTGGGGTCTGCAGTGTTTTTGCAGGAGTCCTTCAGCTCTGCACACAACCTTCTGACCCCAACCAGGGGGCTGGGAGACTCGCTTTGAACTTGCCTCGGTTTCCCCCTGCGGCTGCTCCTAAACCATCACTCTCTCTGACCTAACCTGGGGAGAAAACAGCAAAGACCTGATGAAGAGAGCACAGCAGAGGTTATATTGTCTGAGAATCCTCTGGAAAAATAATCTCTCAAAGGACCTCTTGATGGCATTTTACCATTGTACCGTTGAGAGTGTATTAACTTGTGGTCTGTGTGTGTGGTTTGGGAGCAGCAGGATCAGGGAAAGAACAATGTTGTCCAGGGTTGTAAAGACTGCAGAGAGAGTAATTGGGTGCACTCTTCCCACCTTGGATCAAATCTATGTTTCCAGGTGCCATAAGAAAGCTGCAGAGATAGCGCAGGATAGTGCGCACCCCGGAAATGATCTTTTTCAGCTTCTGCTTTCTGGAAGAAGGTCCAGGGTTATAAAGACGAGGACTAGCCGCCTGAGAAACAGTTTCTATCCAAATGCGATTTTGGTTTTAAACACAGTCTAAGGAGTCTTTATTGGAGTGTATTGTATTTTGAAATTTGGGGTATCAGAGTTTTTAGGGGGCTATCCAGGTTGGGATAGCAGACTTGTTGGTTTTGAATGTCTGATGTAGATTTTTTCAATTTCATTGTTCTGCATGGGACAATGACAATAAAGACTATCATATCGTATCTCTCTCTCTCTGCCCCGCTTCACCAATCCAGGTCTACTTCCACTGCAGCGCTTCGGCCTGCGCCCCATCCGCCCTGGAGAGCTGCCGCATTTCCTGCAACACAAATCCTCTTGGCAGGAGTGAGTCCCCGTTTATTTCTGCAGCTGTGGGGGGATTTGGGGGCAGGGCCAGGCCAAGTAGTGGGGGATCGTTGCACGGCTGTCGTCCAGGTGTTTCCCCCCACCCTGAAACCCCCCCAATGTGTTTCTCCCACCTCCAGGTCGCAGAGCATCGTCTGGGCAGCGCCGTCTCCCTGAGAAGTGGCTGACCCTGGTGACATCCGACGGCCCTGTGAACTTCTTTCACAAGGACGCAGACACGGTCGTTCACGAAGGTAACGCGGGAGGCAGAATTTTGGGGGGAGCTTTGCACGTGCTCAGGAATTAAGTGGCATCCTCTTTGGGGCTAGATGCCCGATTCAGCCAGAAGAACAGGGCGTCTATCTGGAGATCTTCTATTTCTTTGTTATTAACTTTTTGACATGCTGCTTTTTATTATGAGTGTGTTTGGATTTTAGTGCTCAATATGTTAAAAAACCTCCAATAAACTTTTTATAGAGAAAGAGAGAAATCATTTGCTCAACGCATGAATCGAACCCACAACCCTGGGATTAAGAGCCTTGCATGCTACTACCAACTGAAGTTTTTAAGCTGCTGAATGTGTCTGCAGCCCGAATCTCTCTCTTAACCCTGCCTCTTTGGGGTTACTGTTAATTCTACATTTCTCTCTGTTTCTCTTAGTGTCCCCCAAATCCCTCTACCCTTCGACCTTGATGCAGTGGGACAACATCCTCTTCCTGGTGGCCGGCCTGGTGGCCGTTCTGGCCGTGGGGATGTTCTCAGTCGTCGCCCTGAAGAAGCACCAGGCGGCTGTGGGAGGCCAAAGCCTTCCTTATGCGTGAGAGGAAATAAAATTGAGAGAGAAAAGGCTTGGCTCCTGTCTTCCCTGGGCCGGCCAGCCTCCCTGCCTGTCCCACTTGACCCCACGGCGTCTGGGCAGGCTGTCCGCCTCTTCACCCTTTTTCCTCGGCTGGGAATACAGGCTATTTTGTCATAAGAATCATAGAGTTGGAAGGGACCCTCAGGGATCATCTAGTCCAACCCCCTGCAATGCAGGAATCTCAGCTGAAGTATCCCTGACAGGTGGCCGTCCAACCTCTGCTTCAAAGGAGAGTCCACAAGCTTTGTTTTTTGGCAGAACTCTCTCTGGCCTTTATAACTCTCACACCTTTAGATATCAGTCCTTTTTTGCCTTCCTCAAATGGGGACCCCCAAATTGTCTGCTCCCCCACCCCACCGACACAGACACAAATAAACCAGCACTGCCTGAAACTCTTTTTTTATTATTTTCTCGGGCTATTAAAAAACAACACCCCATTTTTGCCCTAAACTCAGCAGGTCACAATTGTGTTTGGAGGATGGGAAAATCTTTGGCTGCTCCCTGCTGGGGGGATTGGAGATGCTCCCCAAAATTTCCACCCCTTTGCCGGGGGGGGGGGGGAGCTTTTAATGCAGATAAATTGCTTTATCCCTGGAAGGGATGCATAAGGAGTCGGCCTCGTTTTTGCTGCCCTCTCTTGTTCGCATCTGAATCCGCAGCAGACTCTTCTTTCTGTGGCTCTGAGAGCAGAAGATTTTCAGGGGGAGCTGATCCCGGCAATTAGAAGTATTCCTAATTGGGACATTTGCTCATGGGGTTCAGTGTTGCCTGCACTGGCTGGCAGCAGCTCTCTGGTGTTGCAGGCAGGGGGGGCGGTCTTTTCCTGCCCTGCCTGGAGATGCTGCTCTTGGGCATTGAAGCTGGAAACCTTCTGCATGCAGAGCAGCTGTTCTTGCTCCTCAAATAAGTGAAATGGGATTCTAGTCCTCATGACGACAAAGGGATGATCTAAACAGGAGCTGAGGAAATGGCCTTATGGGCTGGATGACCCCTTCCAGCTCTGTGATTCTATTTAAGTGGCCCACCCTTCAGGGATGTTGTTGCTGTCTCTTCCTGCATGGAGCTTTATTTTTGAGGGAAAGGTTTCAGTCCAGCAGTCTTGCCTGCAGAAGGTCCCGGGTTCAACTCTCTACACTACAGCATCATCAGGTTAGACTCGCAGCACCCCTGAGGCTGAAACCCTGGAGAGCTGCTGCTGGTGTTGCTGCCAGTCAGTGTGGACAATAGCTAAATGGACTCCCCCAACGGCCTGTCTGTGTAATGAACCTTTCTGGCTTTGCAGGCTCCATTCCTGGGTCACATCAAGACTCGGGTGCTGCAGTTGCCCCAGCTGCTGGTTTGGCTTATGGGGTGGGGGCGGGGAGCAAAGGCTTCCTTTTGTCCAAAAACTTGTCGTCCCCCCCCCCCATCCGGTCCATTTCCTCTTCGTCACAAGCACTTCAGGATGTGCAGGTTGCACGATGTCCCCCAAGGGCAGCTGCACAGCCGGCCAATGCGCGCCCCTTTCCGGACGGCACAGGACTCCCCGGCATCACACTGCAAAGTGGGAGAGATACGATCGTCTTTATTGTCATTGTCCCATACACAACAATGAAATTGAAAAAATCTACATCAGACATTCAGAAACCAACAAGTCTGCTATCCCAGCCTGGTTAGCCCCCTAAAAACTCTGATATCCCATAATTAAATACAATATACTCCCACATAGACTACCTTACATTGCCTTTAAAACCAGAATCGCATTTGGATAGAAACTGTTTCTCAGGCAGCTAGTCCTAGTCTTTATAACCTTGTACCTTCTTCCAGAAGGCAGAAGCTGAAAGAGATCATTTCCGGGGTGCGCACTATCCTGCGCTATCTCTGCAGCTTTCTTATGGCACCTGGAAGCGTAGATTTGATCCAAGGTGGGAAGAGTGCACCCAATTACTCTCTCTGCAGTCTTTACAACCCTGGACAGCATTGTTTTTTCCCTGACCGTGCAGCTCCCAAACCACACACACAGACCATACGTTAATACACTCTCAACGGTACAATGGTAAAATGCCATCAACAGGTCCTTTGAGAGATTATTTTTCCAGAGGATTCTCAGACAATATAACCTCTGCTGTGCTCTCTTCATCAGGTCTTTGCTGTTTTCTCCCCAGGTTAGGTCATCTCTCAACTCCATTCCCAGAAATCGAAACACAGA
This sequence comes from Podarcis muralis, assembly GCF_964188315.1. NCBI lineage: Eukaryota > Metazoa > Chordata > Lepidosauria > Squamata > Lacertidae > Podarcis > Podarcis muralis. The sequence continues at coordinate 1,014,081 of NC_135672.1, read as the reverse complement.
GACCTGTTCCACACACTTCCTCTCAATAATAAGTGACTGAATTCAAGAGACGGAATCAGAGTTGCAAGGGATCCTGAGGTCCTCTAGTCCAACCCCCTGCAATGCAGGGATGTGCAGCTGTTCCTGGGAAAGTCTGGTGATGTTGGGGGGTAGGGTGGGGGTTGAGGCAAGAGGGGTGTCCCCCACCCGCTGCATCAGAGGCAGGTGGTCAACAGGGCTGGGGAATATCTGGTTTATTCTGGCATTGCAGGGGTTGGACTAGGTGACCTGCCAGCTCCCTTCCAACATCATCGTATATCACTGGCTGGTGGTGGCCCCGCAGAAAGGCTATTGGGAAATGATTTATAATGAGTTTTTTTAAATGTTTAAAGTGAAACCTGAGGCTTTTTTTGTTAGACCAGAGCTTCCAAAGGAATTATTTAATCTGTTTATGTATGTTACGATGGATACATGCAAAAATGGAAAGAAGAGGCAGTCCCAGTGAAAGAAAATTGGCTTATGAAGATGATGGACTAATCTCAGATGGCTAGACTAACTCTGAGAATTAAAGAATGAGGAAAAATTCCTTGAAGAATGGAAATATTTTGTAGAATATTTGGAAAAATCTGGTTATGTTAAAACATATGCAGGATTTAAAGTCTAGCAACAGATGAGAATTGGTAGTTAAATGATTTAGAATTAATGCATTTAAGGGGTAAAATAGAAGTACTGTAGTAAAGGAGCATAGAGCTTCTAAATTACATTTCACCCATCATATACCTTATAGAAAAGAGCACCATGGAGGGCTGGATGGGAGTCAGTGGACATGAGCACTATGTTCTGATGGCTGTTTAAAAGAATTAACAGAAACAACTCGGCTCAGTATTGCAATGTAGAAATCTATCACGGTGTCTGAAAGAAGCACTGGCTGGCTTCAGTTTTTCCCACTTGTGATTTTTACATAGCACATGGCACGTGATTCACAATATATTGCCAGGTCAAAAATTATGAAACCAATATCACAATATGGATTTGAAACCGGTTTTGGACGTTCTATCGCCCAGCCCTAATCAGTCAATGGAGAGCTGGGTGGAATTTGCCTGCTTGCACCCAGGGCCTTTCTGTAGAGTTGCCGTATTTCAAACAGTGAAAATTTGGACAGAAAAATTGTGGAGTTTTTCTTAGTTTTTATGGGAAAACGGCACTGCTGACATGGATTGCCATACATCCGTATTTTCCCGACATTTTTTCTGGTTTCTGCCTGAACACTGCTGCCGACCTCAGTATTCCATGTATGTCCGGGAAAATCCAAGTGTCTGGCAATTATCTATCCATTTCACCATTTTACCAATTCTCTAGCTGGCACATTCTCAGACTGTAGTTTGTGTGTGAAGAAATAATAATGACTGACAGATGCCAACAACATGCCAGCTCTGCCCTGTTCTGTCCAGTTCCTAGCCCAACTTTAGAGCAGGCCCATGGCAGTTACTGGGTGTCCCCTAATTCAACTAAAGCATCTACAGAGCAGAACTGGCATGTTGTTGGCATCTGTCAGTCATTCTCTCTCTCTCTCTCTCTCTCTCTCTCTCTCTCTCACACACACACACACACACACACACACACCTCTGCTCCTCAGACTGTTTGAGAATGTGTGAGCTAAAGAATTAGTAAAATAGTTAAATGGATAAATAAATGGTTAATTAGAGAGAGAGAGAGAGAGAGAGAGAGAGAGAGAGAGAGAGATCTCCATCTGTCTTGAGAGACAATGGAGTGTGCCTCTCAAGGGGTGAAGTCAAACCACTGTGTTAGCCCTGATGTGTCCTCCCCGTGCCAGGAGGAGGCGTGGAGGTGCCATCCAGCCGCCTTAGGGACTCCACTCTGGATTTGTGGAGGGTTCACTCCTGAGCCTTTTCTTCTCCCAAAGGCGTCCAGCAGGGCAGTGGAGGCATAATAATTCAGAACAATTCATAATGCAGGGGAAAGTATGCAAGTCTGAGAATACTTACGGAGGGCACCCAGCCCAGCTTTTTCTCAATGGACGGCAGCTGGTGGTTCTTCAGCTTTTCCAGAACCTCTTTCAGGGCTCCAATCTGCAGAGCAAAAGGGGGGCAGCATTGCTCAGAGAAGTGTAAAACAGGCCCCCAAGGAGCTGAAGGGGTGCAGAGGAGCTGAAGATTTGGACATCCAAAAATTGCAGAGTTGGAAGGGACTTTGAAGGATCATCCAGCCCAGCCCCCTGCCAGAATATTTTGCCTGACACGGGACTGGAACCCGCGACCCTGAGATTCAGAGTCTCTTGCTCTCCCAACTGATCCCCCTGCCCTGAGCAACTTGCTTACCCTCCCTCTTCCGCCCCACCAGCAAGGATCCTTTCCCAGCTTACCATCTCCTTTTCCTCCTGGCTCTCCTGGGCACCCACACCGGCCCCCCGGAGTCCCACCACCTCTTCTCTGGCCCCCAAAAGCAAGAGGACACACCCTATGCAGAGGATGGGGAGCTTGGAGCTGGCCATAGTGCTGAACCAGGACCCGACTGCCTTCTCCTCCTGGCCAGCAGAGAAGGTTTTATAACCCCGACTGAGATTTCCATCCCTCTTGCAAAAAAACCCATTGGCGTGTCTGGTTTTCTATCTCCCCCCCCCCCCATTTTTTAGGGGGGCTTGTCTTGGGAAGAGGTGTGGGTGGACCTTGCATTTTGGAGACAGACCTCAACGCCAACCCCATGTCACCCAATTTGCACCCGCAGGAGAATTGCCCCTTTGGGTGCCATGAATTTTTCAAGAAGCCGTGTTGACACAAAGGAGATAATTACAAAAGTTTCCCCCAGGAAGTTGGCAGGATGTAATTGAATGCCCAGAGGCCCCCTCTTCCTCCACCCCCAAAACACGCACACAATGGGGTCATTTCGAAGGGTTTCCAACTGCGTCACGGCCGGGTCACCCAATATTCTAAAGTAAATAAATGTCCCTCAAGGGGAATTAGAGTCCACAGAGAAATGGGATTGTGGCGAGGTTTTTTCCTCCACCCACCCCAAATGCAATAAATTAGATCATGCTGAGAGTTTGAAGGAGACCTAAACACCTCCAGCCTCACTCAGGGGCCAATCGATTTTAATTGCTCCAGCTATTTGTCCGCCACGGGACCACTGGGGCCTCTGGAGCAGGGCAGGAGAAACCCAACAGAGAAGTGTTAAAACTATAAAATCAGGAAGCACCATATAAATGTGCTAAAATTGTAAAATCAGGGAGCACCCTAGAATCATGGAATTGCAGAGTTGGAAGGAACCCCAAGAATCATCCAGCCCAACCCCCCGCAATGCAGGAATTGCAGCGGAAAAACCCCTGGCGGGTGGCCACCCAACCGCTGTAGAAAGATCTCCCTTGAAGGAGAGCCCAGCACCTTCTGGCTGCGTTCAGAGGCTCAGAACCCCCACCTACCTGACCTCTGAACCTTTGGAGGGTCTCTTTCAGTTGGCATCAGGGCAGGGCACTTTGCAGCTGCTGAAGGACATTTGTCAACATCCTTCTTAAACTGGGGTGCCCAGAACTGGACACTGTATTCCAGGTGTGGCCTCACCAGGGCAGAAGAGAGCGGCACTGTGACTTCTCTTGACCTGGACTTCTGTTCTGGGGTGTCTTTGGAAACAAAAAGGGCCAAACACAGGTGCTGGGTGTCTTTTTGCCAGGGGGGCAGTGTGACAGCCTCTGGGTTGCACAGAGCACTTCGAATGGCATTTTAAAGGCTCCCTCGAAAAACTGGAACTCGCAGCTATCCAGTGATGCAGACAGATAAGAGGAAGGATTTCTTCACCTAGTGCAGAGCTGAACTGTGGAACTCTCTCCCACAAGAGGCAGCAATGGCCACCAACCTGGATGGCTTTGGAAGAGGAGAGAGCTATCGAGGGCTCCTAGCCAGGATGGCTCCTCAGACAGAGGCACTGATGCTTCTGAATCCCAGTGTCTGGGAGTGTTGCTCTCGTGCTTTGGGGCATCTGCCTGGCCACGGAGAGAACAGGAAGACTGGCCTGATCCAAAAGCCAGGCTCTTCTCATGGAGCCTCCAGGTCCAGAGGCAGTCCACCTGGATTCCTAGGCCCTGGGAATCTTGATCCTTGGCCCCTGTGAGGACAGGGTGCTGGGCTAGAGGGGCCCCTCTTCTAAAACTGAAAAGCAGGCATGGATTGGGGCATTGCTGGCCAAGAGAGAGCATCTGCGGAGGCGGGTTCAATGTAAAAAGTTTTTAATGTGTGAGAAGTTTTTAATGTGTGACAGTTTAATGTATTTTTGATCTTTGTTGGAAGCCGCCCAGAGTGGCTGGGCAAGCCCAGCCAGATGGGTGGGCTACAAATAAATTTATCATCATCATCATCATCATCATCATCATCATTATTTATTTTTTAAAAAGTTTGTATGCAATCCTTCCTCAGTTGTGGGGGGAGGCAGGGACACTTGCTGAGTCCAAAATTTATGGGACTCACAACCGCATACCCTCCAACATTTCCCTGATGGAAATGGGGACATCCTATTCCACAACAATGATAATGTAATAATGTTCTTATTTATACCCTGCCCATCTGACTGGGTTTCCCCATCCACTCTGGGTGGCTTCCAACATATATAAAAACATAATAAAACATCAAACATTAAAAAACTTCCCTTTGCATAACTCCAGACCCTCCAATATTTCTCCAATGAAAATAGGGACGTCAGCCGCACGCTCTTGAATCCCAGGAATTGCAGGGGGTGGGATTAATGCCTCCTGAGCAGGTTATACCTTGAAGGGGCGGCTGAGAGTCTGAGCAGCCGGAAAGGAGGGAGGAGGAACAGTCACAGATTGCCTGGGCTTCGTGTTGCTTTTCTCCCTAAAGCGCCCTGGTCTTTGGAGATGCCTCGTGGGCCCAGGAGGCTGGGGGAGTGGGTCAGAAGCTGGATTTCTCTCCATTCGGAAGGCTTCATAGAATCACAAAATTGTAGAGTTGGAAGGGACCTCAAGGGTCATCCAGTCCAACCCCTTGCAATGCAGGAATCTCAGCTAAAGCATTCAGGGCAGATGGTCACCCAAGCTCTGCTTAAAAACCTCCAGGTAAGAAGAGCCCAGAACCTCCCTTCATCCTGGCTCAGGTTGTCGGGGCAGCGGCAGGATGGATGGCTGCCCACAGTGGTGTGTGCGAGTCCAGACTGAGGGCATGAGGCAAAAGGAAGGGCAGGCAGGTGACCGGTAGAGGGGGTGCTGCATGTATGAACATGAGCAGGGCTTGCTGGATCAGGTCCAAGGGGACCCATCTGGCCCAGCCGCCTGTTCTCACAGGGACCAAATGCCCCAAAGGACCAAGGAGTGTGGATAGATTGCCTCTGGACCTGGAGGCTCCATAAGGGCCTGGCTGCTGGCAGTGTGATGCTGCAGCAAAAAAGGTGAATACTGTGTGTCCAATTATGGCTGCCACAATTGAAGAAGGATGTTGGCAACCTGGAACATGTGAAGAGGAGGGTGACCTAGATGATCAAGGGTCTGGAAACCAGGCCTAAGAGGAACGGTTGAAGGAGCTGAGGAGAATGAAAGGTGGTACGGTAGCCATCTTCCAATATCTCAAAGGCTGCCACATGGAAGAGGAAGCAAGCTTGTTTTATCCTGCTCTGAAGGGTAGGACTCGAACCCATGGCTTCAAGGACAAGAAAGGAGATTCTGACATTCGAAAAAACTTTCTGAATTTATGAGCTGTTTGACAGTGGAATGGGCCCCTCGGGAGGCTGTGGGTTCTCCTTCCTTTCCTTGGAGGTTTCTGAGCAGAGGTTGGATAGACATCTGTCATGGATGCTTGAGCTGAGATTCCTGCATTGCAGGGGGTTGGACTGGATGACCCTCAGGGTCCCTTCTAGCTCTTCGATTCTACGGAAAACAGGACACTGAGATGGTGCATGCATGCACACACTGCACAGTCAAAGCAGACGCCGCCTCCCAAGAATCCCAGCAACTTATTACCACACCACAACCTTCTGCAAAGTCCCTGGAAATCTAGAGCCATAATATGCGCTCACCAAGACTTATGTCCACCTGAAGCCCAGTGTGGCAGAGAGAGGGTGATGGAGACTTGCTTTGATTTAAATTTTATGTTGATTTTTTATGGGGTGATGTCTCTCACGAAGACATGGATTCACTGTCGCCTTATTGCTAGACCAATAGATATATTTCCAGAAATAGGTGCAATTCCTGCATTGCATGGGGTTGGACTAGATGGCCCTTGGAGATCCCTTCCAACTCTACAATCCTAAGATTCTATGTTTTTTCAAATATGGATTTTTTTAAAAGCCATTGATGTCTTTACTCTGAAGTCACTTCAAGAGATCACACAGGAAGCAATTCACAAATGGAATCAGATTAACAGCGCTTCTTTTTTTTAAGAACGGCAACTTAAGCAATTTAAACTGATTTATTAATGAACAAACATGGGCTGTTCAAGGCTCATGCCTTACGTGAAAACACACCAGGCATATATTGTACATTTAAAATGGTTTGGCTGAAAGAGGCTAAGAGAGCAGGGTCGGGCCTCCCTTATTCAAATGCCAAGCGCAAACACTTTGCCAAGACATTTGTTTGGTTCTGTTTGAAGGAACTGACATCCTGCTTCTCGCAGAGAAAATCCTCAGAATTTCCCCTTTCCATATATATATGTGTGTGTAAAAACATTAACTCAAGGCAGTTACAGGTGCTGCTTTTTATTAAACTACAGCGATACAGCTGCATCTTCAGAGGGCACAGGACCTGGATCCTCCCCACGCCACAGGTGAGGATGCTGGGGCCGTTGCTGTGGCAACCAGCATCTTCACTCCACAGGGGAGCCTTGCCCTGTCTCTGGTTGCCATAGCAACCAGGGAGATGAGCATCATCTGAGCCATAACAGTGGCAGTGAAGGACAGAGAGGGCAACCGTTGCTTCTCTTTCTGGGAGGCGCCAGTAGCACTAGATCACAGTCTGTTCACAAGGGCAACCCAGGCCAGGAGCGGGGAAAGGGCTTTTGCGCTCAGATCCTGTTAGTGGCTTTCCCTGTGGGGCATCTGGGGCAGTGGCGTAGCGTGGGGGGTGCAGGGGGGGCCGGCCGCACCGGGCGCAACATCTGGGGTTAGGGCAAATCCACAGGTTAGGGGGCGCAAATCCACGGGTTAGGGGGCGCAAATTACTTGCCTTGTCCCGGGTGCTGACAACCCACGCTACGCCACTGATCTGGGGATCCTGGCCTGATGCAGCAGCCGAGCTCTTTCTTGTGTTCTTATGGAACCTCCAGGTCCAGAGGCAGTCTATCTGGACACCCTTGGTTTTCATTGATCTATGGGGGGGGGGGTTCTCTGTTTGGCTGGTTGGTTCTTTGGATTGCCCTGGCCAAGAGAAAGAAACTAGCTGGTTCAATTAACAACAACAACAACCACAGCAACTGCCTGGCTTTAATAATTATTTTGACTGTGTGTTGTATTTTATTCTGTCTCCTGCATTTCGTTTTTTCATAGAATCATAGAACGAGTTGGAAGGGACCCTGGTGGTCATCTAGTCCAACCCCCTGAAATGCAGGAACCTCAACTAAAGCATCCACTTGCACTCATGTTCGTTTGTATATCAAGTAGATTCTGTTTGAAATACATTGCAGGTTGCAAATGGGGCCACTATTATAGATGCATGTTAAATCTTGCTCCATCGGAGGAAACCGTTTGCTGCTAGAGAATCTCGTGAGCTTGTAATGCCAATTTTAGACAGCAAGGGGGCAGCAGCCGGCTATTTTTCCAGCCTTTGGGCACTTGGGAAGAATCTTCCCATGGAGATCTTGAAGGTTCCCTCAGTTCCCCAGTAATCAACCTTCAGCAAATCCGAGCATAAGGACGCACAAAGAACCTGGAGCAGCTGGGTCAGGTCAAGGGGGGTCCAGCTCCCTCTTCTCACAGGGGCCGGCAAATGCCAGAATGGCATCCAGAATTGCAGGCCGGACTGCTGTCTTGCCTCACAGACTGGATGAGAGCCAACAAACTGAAGCTCAATCCAGATAAGATGGAGGCGCTGTTAGTGCGGGGTTCCCTAGACCAGATGGGCAGGAGATTGCCTGCTCTGGATGGGGTTACACTTCCTCTGAAGGAGCAGGTTCGTAGCTTGGGGGTCCTCCTAGATCCTTTGCTGTCACTCGAGGCTCAGGTGGCCTCAGTGGCCCACAGTGCCTTCCATCAGCTTCGACTGGTGGCCCAGCTACACCCCTCTCTGGACAGAGAGAGCCTGCTGTTGTCTATTGTAATCAACGTAAATCTGCCCTTATTCCCTTATGGGGGACACAAGAGCCCTTATAGAGTCCTTTGTACGTTCTCCATCAGTCAGAGAAAATAACAGAGGCCAGCCAGAGAATACTGAGAAGCAAAGCAGCTTGTAAGCCTGATCTTTATGGAACTGTTGCAACAGGAAAGGAGGAGGACCCAGAACCAAGGTGTGCCCACCCTTATATAGACATTTTAAATTGCCCGCCTTGGAGTCCAAGACCACCCCCAGATACATCATACCTACGGTCTACAACAGTCTACAACAGAAATCTGAGTGCGTTGTTTACCTCCTGTCTGGCAGGTTACCTGTTAATGCTCACTTGATTGGATACCCTGGCCAGTCTTTTGTAATGACAAATACTTAGTTCCTGAGCAGGTCACAGGCTCACCCTAGTCATACACAGACATACTCTTCAGACAGGATTTGTGAATGAAAAGACAATGGGGAGGCTTTTCCATTTTCCTTGACCTTGCAGAGAAATCATTTGGTCAGTTTGTGTTTTTTTAAAAAAAATATTTTTATTGCTTTTTTCCAGATAGAGTATACAGTCAGCATAGAAAAATAACAGTAATAGAAAAAGAAAGAAGAAAAATAAAGAAAAACAAAAGAAAACCATCTTTCCAGAATGTTTTCTCATAACCAACTGGACTTCCCCACATCTCCCTCACCCTGCATTCTTTACAATAAAGATATCAGCAAATTATTACCTTGTTTCATGCATTCCTTTGTACTTTCAAATAGTTATACTTTATGTTTAAGATACTTATCTGATTACTTTATCTTAAAATAAATATGATGTTACTTTAAACATTAGTCCTTTCATAATTATAACTTAGTTTCCATATCACCGAATCTTGTTGCTGAAGCTAAATTTTCTAAATCATGCAAACTCTTAACATTCATATAACTTATAATATTTTTGTAGATAGTCTTTAAATTTTTTCCAATCCTCTTCAATTGTTTCTTCTCCCAAATCTCGGATTCTGCCAGTCATTTCGGCCAATTCCATGTAGTCCATCAACTGCGTCTGCCACTCTTCCAGTGTGGGCAAATCTTGTGTCTTCCAATATTTTGCAATTAGTATTCTTGCTGTTGTTGTTGCATACATATAAAAAGTTCTGTCCTTCTTTAGCACCTTCTGGCCGACAATGCCCAGGAGAAAGGCCTCTGGTTTCTTAGGAAAGGTGTATTTAAACACCTTTTTTAACTCATTGTGAATCATTTCCCAGAAGACCTTCACATTTGGGCAAGTCCACCAGAGGTGAAAGAATGTCCCTTCAGCCCCCTTACATTTCCAACATTTATTATCAGACAAATGATATATCTTAGCAAGTTTGACTGGGGTCATGTACCACCTGTATATCATTTTCATAATATTCTCTTTCAAGGCATTACATGCCGTGAATTTCATACCAGTGGTCCATAACCTTTCCCAGTCTTCAAACATAATGTTGTACCCAATGTCCTGAGCCCATTTTATCATTGCTGATTTGACTGTCTCATCCTGAGTGTTCCATTTAAGCAGCAAGTTATACATTCTCGAAAGTACTTTAGTCTTTGGTTCTAACAATTCTGTCTCTAGTTTCGATTTTTCCACCTGGAAGCCTGTTTTTTTATCCAACTTAAAAACCTCTTGTATTTGAGCATAATGGAACCAATTTTGCACCTTGTTCTTAAATTTTTCATAACTCTGCAGCCTCCAATTTTCTCCAACTTTTTCTATGATTTCCCCATATTTCGGCCAACCAACCTCCATATTGGGTTTTTTCCAGGCCTTGGCCTCTGCTGGTGAAAGCCACCTCGGGGTCTTACCTTCTAATAAGTCTTTGTATTTTGTCCAGACCATAAATATTGCTTTTCTGACAATATGGTTTTTGAACATTTTATGAACCTTTGCCTTGTCGTACCACAGATATGCATGCCAACCAAAAGCATTGTCAAACCCTTCCAGATCTAGGACATCAGTGTTCTCAAGGAGTAACCAATCCTTCATCCAGCAGAAGGCCGCAGCTTCATAATATAATCTCAGGTCCGGCAGGGCAAACCCCCCTCTTTCTTTCGAATCAGTTAGTATTTTAAACTTTATCCGGGGCTTTTTGCCCTGCCAAACAAACTTGGATATATCCTTCTGCCACTTTCCAAAACATTCCACTCTGTCCACAATCTGTAGGGCTTGAAACAGGAATAACATTTTTGGCAATACATTCATTTTTATAGCTGCAATTCGACCCAACAAGGAAAGTTTCAATCTTGACCAAATTTCCAAATCTTTTTTGATTTCCGACCAACATTTTTCATAATTGTCTTTAAATAAATTCAAATTTTTAGCAGACAAATGAACCCCAAGGTATTTCACTTTTTTTACCACACTTAGTTCTGTCTCCTTCTGAAACTCATCTGTTTCTGAAGATGTCAAGTTTTTTCCCAAAACCTTGGTTTTTTGCTTGTTCAACTTAAATCCCGCCACCCGACCAAACTCATGAATCAGTTCTAAAACTCTTTTTGTACTAGATTCTGGCTCTTGTAATGTTAAAACCAAGTCATCTGCAAAAGCTTTCAGTTTATATTGTTTCACTCCGACCTGTATTCCTTGTACCAACCGGTCCTCCCTAATCATGTTCAAAAGCACCTCCAGGACTGAGATAAATAAAAGAGGGGATAGGGGGCACCCCTGTCGTGTTCCTTTTTCAATTTTAAACTCTTCTGTCACCACATTGTTCACTATCAATTTAGCTTTTTGCTCTGAATAAATTGCTTCTATACCATTTTCAAACCCCCGTCCCACTCCCATCCCTTCCAAATTTTTCTTCATAAACTTCCAGGAAATATTGTCAAAGGCCTTCTCCGCATCAATGAAAATTAACACTGCTTTAGTTAGTATTAATGTTAGTTTGCAAAAGTTCCAAAATATCAATAATGTTCCTGGTATTATCAAACAAATGTCTACCTGGGAGAAAGCCTGCCTGGTCCTTGTGAATTACTTCGTTTAGCACTTTTTTAAATCTATTTGCCAAAATGTCTGCAAAGATTTTGTAATCCACATTTAGGAGTGAATCATTTGGTCAGTTTGGAAGTGAAAATAGTTTTAGGGAGGTCCTCCTGTGCTGCTCCAGACATGTGGTCCACACATCTATGTATGCGCTTGGTTGGTACGTTTATGAACATTTATTCTCATATATACACACACACACACACACACACACACACACACACACATATATATATACACACCTTACTTTTTTTATTTCAATATGCTCTGGCAACCTCAAGGTTAGACTACTGCAGTGCATTATACGTAGGGCTTCCTCTGAAGACGGTTCAGAAACTTCAGCTGGTGCAGAATTCAGCAGCCAGGTTGCTGACTGGAGCAAGATGGTTTGAGCATCTTACACCGATCCTGGTCTGACTGCACTGGCTGCAAATTAGTTTCCAGGCCCAGTTCAAAGTGTTGGTTTTGACCTCTGAAGCCTTAAAAGGTTCAAGAGCACAATACCTGAAGGACCATCTTTCCCTGTATAAACCGACGCAGACACTGAGATCATCTTCTGAGGCCCTTCTTCATGTGCCTCCTCCATGAGAGGTCCAGAGGGTGGCACATGAAAATGGGGCCTTTTCTATGGTGGCTCCCTGTTCGTGGAACACTCTCCCCAAGGCACCAGCTGAAATGATTCCTCCTCTTCCAGTTCTTTTGCTGATTAACATCCAGTGCCTTTTTAAAATGTGTAGGGGGGGGGAGGATTATTGGTTGTTCTTGTTTTTATTGTTTTTGTAGTTATTTTTTTTATCTTGTATTTTCATGTTGTGAGCCACCCTGAGATCTGCAGAGGGTGGTATACAAATTTAATAAATAATTATAATAATAGGTAAAGGTAAAGGACGCCTGACAGTTAAGTCCAGTCAGAAACGACTCTGGGGATGCACGCTCATCTCGCTCTATAGGCCATTTGTTCGCAGACAGCTTCCAGGTCATGTGGCTAGCATGACTAAGCCGCTTCTGGCGAACCAGAGCAGCGCACGGAAATACCGTTTACCTTCCTGCCGGAGCGGTACCTATTTATCTACTTGCACTTGACGTGCTTTTGAACTGCTAGGTTGGCAGGAGCTGAGACCGAGCAACAAGAGCTCACCCCGTCACGGGGATTCGAACCGCTGACCTTCTGATCGGCAATCCCTAGGCTCTGTGGTTTAACCCACATTGCCACCCGCGTCCCACAATTATATTATATATAATTATAATTTTATTATATATTGTGGCACAATTCCTGGCAGGAACCCAGCCTGGTCAGCATATAGCAGCTGCACTCAGAGATATGCACTGCTTGCCAATTTGCCAAGTTCAAGGCACGGTTAGTAACACCATAACAGTTGGTGACCCATCTGGCCATTAATTCAGTTCAGATTATTATTGTTATTAATATATGCATTTAGTTGTCTCAAATCAGATTGCAACTAGAAGTTTAAGAGAATAAAACATTATTTACTAAATGTGCTCATTATGCAGCATTATAACAAGGACAAAAGGCTTCCCCAAGCCTGGGAATCTCAAGCGTTCTCAAGAGACTAGTCCTTATTGACTAGGGAAGCCAAGATGATCCAGGGTCTGGAAACCAAGCCCTATGAGGAACAGTTGAAGGAGTTGTTTAGCCTGGAAAAGAGGAGACTGAGAGCCATCTTCCAACATCTCAAGGGCTGCCACGTGGAAAAGGGAACAAGCTTGTTCTCTCATGCTCTGGAGGGTAGGACTCGAACCCATGGCTTCAAGTGACAAGAAAGGAGATTCTGACTCAACATCAGGAAGTACTTTCTGACAGCAAGAGCTGATTGACAGTGGAATGGTCTCCCTGGGAAGGGTCAGGACTCTTCTTCCTTGGAGGTTTTTAAGCACAGGTTGGATGGCATCTGTCCTGGATGCTTTAGCTGAGATTCCTGCATCCCAGGAGGTGGGACTGGATGACCCACAATTCTCTCATTCTCTGCTGCTGGAAGAGGGTGGCAGAAGGAGGAATTATTAATTTGCCTCCTGGCAGTGGGTGCTGCTCCTGCACTTGGCCACCAGAGGGCGGGCTCGCTCCTCTGGCGTTTGCAGGGTGCTGGGTGCTTCCCTTCAGCCTAGGAGTGCACAGCAAAACTACCTTCTGGTCCCCATCATGTGCACGGCAAATTTGTTCAATTTAATATCATTTGCATGTCTAGTTAGCATCATTGCTGAGTCGGGGTTCCAACCACTTTGTCCTCCCAACCCCCCTGTGAGGAAGGTCAGGCGAGGAAATAATAACTGGTCATTCAATGAACAATGTGGCAGGAGGGATTTGAACCCAGAGCCCACTGCTAGGCTGTCACTCTAACCATACTGCTTCTCACTTGCCTTAATTTAATTTATTTTTAAGTTGCAATCTCAGATATGTAAATAGGTCATAAAATCTGTGAAAGAGATCAGAGAGATCAACTTCTCTATTTTGTGTGACCCTAGGACTTTGGGGGCGAGTTAGACAATCACGTGAAGCAGCAGCAGGTTGAAAGTGCACAATGTCTTTGGGCAGGCATAAATAATAACATTATCATTATTATTAATAATAAGCTGCCTACAACAAATGTATGGAACTCACTGCCACAAGATGTGTGGCTACCAGTCTTTAGGTGGCTTGACATCAGGGGGGCCTTAAGGCAAATTCATGGTGGGAGCGGGAGAATCCTGCCCCCAGGCTCAGGGAGAGTCAACAGAGCAGCGGCCTTTCAAAGGCTTGTGGGCTCCCTGGAGATGCCAGATGGTTCTTGGCCTGTTCTGTTCCTGGAGCAAGCCTTACTCTTTGAGCAATCCTCCAGCTCCAGGAGCAATCTACCTTGCCATGTTGACTGGAGAGGTTGTTTTCCTCTTGACCTTTGGAACTCCCTGCCTATTGACATCAGGCAGACTCATTCACGGGACTCTTTTTGGTGCCTGCTAAAAGCACCTTTGCCCACTGGTTCAGAAAGCTGATGCATGTTTTCCTCTTCTGTTGCTTTAACTTATAATTGCTGCCTTAATAAGTCTCTTTCCTTCAGTTTCTAGAATGGTAGTCGGAAGGGACCCTGACGGTCATCCAGTCCAACCCCCTGCAATGTGCAACATGAGGATCGAACCCCAAATCCTCAGACTGAGTCTCATGCTCTTTTGACTTTACTAATTCTTCTTATTAATAATTTTATGGTTTTGTCTTTCCTGTAAACTACTTTGAGGTATGTTTTTATTTTTTGCAGTGCATAAATTTCATGAAATAAAGAAATAGAGGTCTCTGGTGGGGGGGGGGTGTCGTCTGACCGTCCCCTGCTGGAGACAGGGAGGTGGGTTGGTTGGGTGGGTCTGATCCCGCCGGGTCCTGGTTCCTCCTTCTCCATCACATCTCCTCTTGCTCATAGACATAATTCACTCTCGAAAACAGCACTTTTTGTCCCCATCCGATCCGGGCTGGGTTTGCTGAGTCGGGGCTGAATCATCTCTCCTGCGCGGCGCGGTTGTAAAACCGGATCCTCTCTCTGGGTGCAAGCGGGGTCAAGCCGCGTGCCAGACCGATGGCTGACCCGTCACCCACTTCGGCAGGGGTCCGGCTCGCCGCGGACGGGCCCCGACCCTCCGCCAAACAAGGAGAGAAGAGCTCTGCGCCTTTATTTCCTGAGTCGGGGAGTTGCACAGATCCTGCGTCTCGCCAGCTCGGTCGGGCGCGCGTTTGCTCCGGAGCAAAACTGACACTGTGGGATTTTGCAATTAGTGAAACCAGTGAAATTAGTAGGGCGTTTGTCTGTTTTTAAGGGTGGTAGGGGAGGTCAGAGAGAGAGAGAGAGAGAGAATGGGGTTTTGAAGAAAAAGGTGCAATTTGCAAAGTGCAGGAATGGACTTCAGGCCTGGGGGGCGCGGGGTTGGGGGGGTTGTATTAGGGAGAGGTTTTTTGAGGGGTGGGTGGAGCTCGCAAGCTGCATGCGTGGCTTTTCTCCCCACACACCCGAGAAAAAATGTGCAAGCTCCAGCGAGTGAGTCAGAGGAGTGTGAAACCACGAGTGATATTTGCACAGCCCACGCCACGCGCCAACCCACGCCACGCGCCCGGCTGCTCCTCCTCCTCCTTGCATAGTGGGGGGGGGGGGCACAGCGCCCCAACTGCCCCACTACCCTCATCAAACCCCACTTTTATTTTCGCTCTCTGTTGCCTGCAAACGCCGTCTCTTTTATTTGAGCGCAACAGGCTTGCAATTTTCTTTTAAAAAATCCCAATGATTTTGAAGAAAGAAAAGCAACCCGAACGGTTTCGTAGGGAAAGCCTATCCGTGCATGCTGATCCAACCGCCTTGCGTAATTTATTTTTGCAATTACTATAAATTTGGCGCTGTGTGTTGCACTGCCTTGCATTGCTTCTTTTTACGCGATTGCTGCTGTTCTTATTAATTCCTATTTCGCCCTGGCTCCCTCCGATTGCAACGTTTCGGGGAAATTCTGCAAAACAGGGGCGCGCAGCCAGAAAGTGTGTAACCATTGTGCCCGGCCCTGTTTTCTGTGGAAATCTCCTAAGCAGGAACTGCTGCTGCTGGGAAAAATAAACCGAAACTCGCTTCTTCTTTTTTAAGGGGGGGGTGGAAAAGAAAAAACAGACACGCAATTCTTTGAAGCAGCAAAAAACAGCCGCGCGCGAGAGCACAAAGCGCCTCCGTCGGACTTTTCCGAGTTGCAACATTTCTCCTCCCCCACGTGGTGGCTCCTGCGCGCCTCCGCCAATCCGGGGGCTCCCGGAGCCGACCTTTGTGGCTCGAGGGCCAATCAGAAGGAGGAAAGGACCAATTCGAGCCCCGCCCCTGCTGGGGAGGTTATAAAAAGCGCCGTCAGCTGCTCCGGCCGAGTCAGAATCCGATCCGTCGCCGAAGCAGCGTCTGTGCTGGACTGGATCGTCATTTCTCTCTTTGTGCCTTGTTATTTTTCCTCCACCACTTTGGAAATCGCCTTGTCCTTCCGCTGGGATTTATTCGCAGGAACATCTGGATTTTCTGGCTTGTGGGGAAACGTCGCTTTGCTGGGAGGAACGAAGGAAAGGAAGAAAAAACCCACCAATTTTTCTGGCATTACCTGGACTGGTTTTCCCCCCCCTTTTGCGCCACTGTGGATTATAATTGCAACATGACTCTGGAAGAGCTGGTGTCTTGCGATAACACAGAAAACAAGTAAGTTTGTGTCTGGGGGAAAAAAGTGAAGTGGAAGTTTCTGCTCTGGGTTTTTTTGCTCCTGGTGCCAAAATCTCATTTCTTCTCTCCCTTCTTCTCCCCCAAAAGGATGAAGTCAGTAAGTGAAGCTGTGGAGCAGCTCCTTGTGGCCGCCCAGAGGCAGGGGGCCTTGACAGTTGGGGTCTACGAGTCTGCCAAACTCATGAATGTGTAAGTCATTTTTTTATTGCATTTTTTCTGGCTCCAGTAAGTGACTCTTGTGGTTTGTGTGTGTGTTTCAAAAGCAAGGCTTTGTCTGTGCCGCCAGTTTAGTTCAAATTCACAGGGCATGCGAATCATTGCTTTTTGAAACATACAAGCAACTATATTCATTTATTTTCAGAAACGGATAAATGACGTTGGAAGGGGGGGGGGAGGCAACTTTGATTTGCATCTAGGAAAACCAAACCTTGCAACAATAAAAAAGTAAAAAACAGAAAACAAAGTAACTTACTTACAATATGTAACTATAAAAATAGATGGAAACAGATAACTTTTAGTATATACACTTTTGTAACTAAAAATAAAGCATGTAGCTTTTTAATGGGCAACTAAAATGCACATCTTCTTAATAGGTAGCTAAGATCGTGTAGCTTTTTAATAAGTAGCTAAAATAAAATATGTAACATTTTAATATGTAGATAAAATAGAGTGTGTAAGTTTTTAATAGGGGGCTAAAATGAAGCCAGTGGGCTCAAGGGAGCGGTGGAAGCAGGGAACGGCCCTGGTTTGGGGCTTGGGCTGGAAGGAGCCGCCCTTAACTCTCCTGCCCCTTCCTCTCCCCAGGGACCCGGACAGCGTGGTCCTCTGCTTGCTCGCCATCGATGAAGAAGACGAGGATGACATTGCCCTGCAGATCCACTTCACGCTCATCCAGGCCTTTTGCTGTGACAACGACATCAACATCCTGCGCGTGTCCGGCATGGAGCGGCTGGCGGCCGTGCTGGGAGACGGCTCCCAGGACACCGCGGAGCCACAGGACCTGCATTGCATCCTGGTGACGGTGAGTTGAGCTGGCAGCGCCCACGTGGCCCTGGCATGCCCGAGGTTTCCTGGGACGGTGCCAGGAGAGGAGCCTCACCAGCTGCACATGGGGGACTCGCCTGGTCGGGAAATGGGGAGGGTGCAGGCCGGCCGGGCGCAAGGAGCATCGGGATCAATGGAGTGCCCCTCCGGGGGTGAAGCCAAACTGCTGTGTTAGCACCACCAAAGTGACCCTCTGGGGCACAAGCCTGGGCAGTGTTTCTGGGGGTCCACAAGTAGGGGGGAAATGCCCAGCCTGCAGGCCTTAGCCTTGCTTCAGCAGGGGAGAGATGGGTGCTTTCACGCTGCATCCTGCAGTTTAATAGTGTTTTGTTTCTTAAAAAGAGAAGTTCTGGAGGTGGACAAATGTGGGGGGCAGCTTTTGGGGAGGTCGGCCGTCATGTATGGCCCTTGGGAGGCCCTTCCTACTATGGGAAGGGGGCGCATCACCCCAACATGTCTCGGGGGGAAGGGAATAGTCTGTTGTCTCAGCGCCATTTGGGAAACTGACAAGCTCCCCTGACTGGCCCAGATCGGAATGTTCTTCCTCCTCCAGGGAGGGGAGGAATTCCTGAAATGTCATTTTTGCTCCTGTGTGTGTGTGTGTGTGTGTGTGTGTGTGTGAGAGAGAGAGAGAGAGAGAGAGAGAGAGGGAGAGAGCGCACATGCACAGTTTAGCCCAGCCAGATGTGAGCTGTGTAAACAGCACTTCCTGAGCTGCCTTCTGGATTGCAAGATGGGGGCAGAATGCTTTTCTGATTATCTATTTGCCATGTTTATATGCCCTCCAAGAAGATACAGGCCCCTCAAGGTGTCATATGCAGTTCTCCTCCACTCCCTCGCTCAGTCCCCACAACACCCCTGCGAGGTAGGCTAGGCAGAGAGGTTCATGGCCAAATGCAGGGATTTGAACCCTGGTCTCTCCTGGGTCCTTGTATTCTGACATTCTGGAAAGGATCTTGTTTTTGCAACTGGAGGTTTCATGTGTCTTCCCTCCCCCTCTCTCCCACAGAACCCGCACACGGATTCCTGGAAGACCCAGGGCCTGGCAGAGGTTGCCAGCTACTGCGAAGAGAGCCGCTGCAACAACGAGTGGGTGCCCTATGTCACCCTCCAGGCACGCTGAGCCGCCCCACGATGCCACCTTGCCAACTGGGAAAAATAAACCGAGAAGGGAAGAGAAAGCGTTCTCTTTTGTTGTTGTTGTTAAGAAAAAAACTAACCGAAACCACGACTGGCCGCCCCAGCAGAAGCAGAGTGGTGGGTGGTGAGTCAGAGAGACGAGGCGATGGAGATGATCTCTGAGGAGGAGGAGGAGGAGGAGGAGGAGGAGGAGGCTGCCTGGTGACCTGCTGACTTGCAAGCTCCTGCGTCAGCTGACTGCTCAGCAGGAAGAGGAAGAGGAGGGCCGCGCCTTCCTTTGTGCTGCCGGGAAAGGGATCTGCTGCCTTGGGGAGGATTGCACAGATGCCCTCTTGCCGAGAGAAAGGCAGACGGAAGCAGAATCCTTAGCGTCTGCGGGACAGCTTTACAAAAAAAAAGACAGTTTGCAAATGAACTCCTTTTTTAAAAAATTAAAAAATGAACTGGATGCAGAGAAGTTCTTATTTATCTATTTAAGAGAAAAAACACGCAAAATGACTTTTTTGCACTGAGAGAGAATCAAATACATCTATATATTCTTATATCTGATTTTAAAAGCTGCAATAAAAAATTTGTTACTTTCTGAAAGCGAATAATCATGACCTGTGTTTCTTGAATCTGCCATCTCGTTTGCCAACCTGGTGCTGTGCCCAGAGGCTTTGAGCTGCAGGGGGGGGGGTGTTTGCAGCCTTGGAGCACACCAGCTTTGCAAAGGCAGACTTTTTTCCATCGAGATGGGAGGGACCCCTGAGGGTCATCTTGCCCAACCCCCGGCAATGCAGTCCTCAACAGGGACGTGAGGTCATTGCCCTGCAAACAGCTGGTCACCTGAATTCTTTGTGGTTGAACAAAAGACTTCAAGGTAATTGATTGATTGATTGATTGATTGATGTTTGACTTATTATATTTTTTAATGCCACTTCTCATTCAAATGAGTTGCAGAGTGGCTTACGAACAATGAATAACAATGATAGAACATAATAGGAATACAGCATAAATCAAATGGAATCATATAGAATAATTAACAAATCTTCACTGAAACAATCACAATCTATAAAACATGGTTAACAAAGCAACAATGGAAAAATAAGCTATGCATCATAATTACTCATTTAGCATTGAGGAATAGACTCTGTAGGAACTGTCCAATTTCTCCAGCTGTTTATAGAAAGCCCTTTCTGGTGGGTTAAATACTTTGCAGCTCTAAAATGGTTTTGCCTGAGATCAAAACTTTTGACTCTTGGATCATACTTGATCTCACACCATTTGGAGGAATGTTATTTTTAAAATAGAAAATCTGGGAGTGATCTCTGCAAAACAAAATTCTAAGGATTGCTGGGCAAGGGAGTTGTAACCTGCTGAAGCAACTCACTTGTGTCAGGTGTTTGGAGTCGGTTAAAAATGGCCAAATAACGCAGCATCGCCTCTTCCTTAAAAAGATGGTAATACATGTTTCAGCTTCTTGCCTTAACCTGCCCCCAAATGCTGTGGTTTGCGGGGAGCAGAAGTCAAGAAGGGGAGCCCATGATGCCGGGAGAGCAAACTTATTAATAATTGCATTTATAGCCCAGCTTCTCTTTATTCCGGAGAGCTCATTTAATCCCACAACCCTGTGAAGGTAGGCCAGTCCAAGAGACAGTGAGCTGCCCCAAAGGTCAAGCTTCACAGCCAAACAGGAATTTGAACCCAAATCCTAGCCTGACCCTCTAACCACTACACGGCGCTGCCTTTCAAACTGCCTCACTGACTCCACCACAGTTGGTGCTTTCTGAAAAATCTGCCAGTGTCTCAATGGCCAAAGTCCAGGCTCATTCCTCGGTCACAAGTGTGCAAAATCCGCATTCTGAGCTGGTCACCCGGCCTGGGAGGGGGGTGACTGGACTTTATAAAAATTGCTCTGACTTCACAAGAGCCCTGTGACCATAATTCCTGTTTCACAGAAGAGCAACGGGGGTTTCCCAACCCTGTGACTTGCTGGTGGCAGGTGGTCTCTGACACCAAGTAACTGAGCAAAAATGCATAAATCTGAATCAGGTATCCACTGGAAATGGAAAGAAGTCAAAGGTACTTTTTACTATACGTGGTGGACATTTCGAGTGGCTAAGGGTTTGGGGGAGGTGGTTTACAGTGAGGTAAAGAAAATATTTAAGGCAACTCTTCAACAAAACCCCAGAAGTCCGTCCATTACGGATAACTGAGATGAATGTTCCAAAAAGGCGGACAAACTTATTTCTATGTGCAGCAACAGCAGTGAGGGCATTATGTATGCAAAAATGGCAAGAGGAGGCGACACCTTCCGAAGGAGAGGGGCAGATAAAATGGACAGAATATGGCGAACTATAAAAATTAGAGATCAAGAAGAGGCAGGTTTTAGGGAGGATTGGAAAGCTTTTGCTGAATATCTAAAGAATCATTGTAAACATGTAAAAACCCAAGTAGGATTTGAATGAAGGAACAGCAGTAAAATGTGTACAGTGGTACCTCAGGTTACATACGCTTCAGGTTACAGGCTCCGCTAACCCAGAAATAGTACCTCGGGTTAAGAACTTTGCTTCAGGATGAGAACAGAAATTGTGTGGCAGCAGTGGGAGGCCCCATTAGCTAAAGTGGTGCTTCAGGTTAACAACAGTTTCAGGTTAAGAACAGACCTCCAGAACGAATTAAGTTCTTAACCAGAGGTACTACTGTATTTGGGAACAATTGGAAAGGATAGGACATAGAATAATTATAATATGCAGCAATATTAGAAAAGAAGAGGAAACCATGGTGTCTTGCCGAATGCATGGCAATGAGATTAAGAAATAATACAGTCATACCTCGGGTTGAATATGCTTCATGTTGAGCGTGTTCGAGTTGCGCTCGTTACTTCTGGGTTTCGCTGCTTGCGCATGCGCAGACACGGCGAAAAGCGACACACACGTGTGCAGACGTGCCGTCACCGGTTACGTTTACTTCTGGATGCGAACGGGACTCCGGAACGGATCCCATTTGTATCCAGAGGTACCACTGTACAAAACACGAGTGAGAAGATTAAAGAGTTTATTCTAAACAGCAAGCAATATATAAATAGCCCATCAGCCTGCGCACGAGCTTCTCTAAAACTCTGCCCACAACCATCTGATTTATAGATAGCTAGCCTGTGTGGCTTGCCTCACTTTCTCAAAACAATGTCCAACATCGAAGAAGGTACCCAGCACTACCACATCCTTCCGATTAGGGCATTAAAGGTGTTCTGTCAAAGTCCTTAAGGAACAGAGGCAGGAAGAGTAACTAGGTCAGATCACTAACTCCTCAAAATACAATTTATCTTCCGGATAGATTGCCCAAATACACTGGGGGGAGGGGGAGTCAAATGGTGAATGAAAATCAATTGGAAAGTATTGTTTTGTATTAAATTTGTAAACTATTGAAATTTTTAAATATATATTTTTAAAGGACCTTGGCAAGAGAGATGGGGGCTGGAGGAGAACTCTCCATTGGCCTTGACCACTAGCCATGCTGGCTGCTGGGAGATTTGAGTTCAGGATGCTCTGGAAGGCCCTGGATATTCCCAGCCCCGGAGTTATAAAAAGGCAAGTGAGCAGCCAGGATTACAAGAACTGCAAGCTCAGAACCTTAGAATTGTATTTGATATTCTTTATTGAAAAATAAAAAGTACAAAAGTACAAGTGCACAGAGCAAGATAAGACACAGAAAAGAAGAAACTAGAGATAGTA
This sequence comes from Podarcis muralis, assembly GCF_964188315.1. Classification (NCBI taxonomy): domain Eukaryota; kingdom Metazoa; phylum Chordata; class Lepidosauria; order Squamata; family Lacertidae; genus Podarcis; species Podarcis muralis. Next base: position 991,710 of record NC_135672.1, on the reverse strand, counting down.
CCCATGAAGACAACTAAACAGAACAGAACAACAATATTGTGTACATTGCAAAAATAAAAAGCATTTTTATTGTAATTAACCAGACCTTAACCTAATATGGTATTTATAAAAATGATTGTCAAATTTGTCCATGACAAGTCTATGTTTGTGTCTGCAACTTGTTCATGTGTAGCAAGTTCGTACTACTACTACTACTACTACTATTACTACTACTACTACTAATTTTAATATTTATATGCTGCCCATCTGACTGGGTTGCCCAGGCAACTCTGGGAGGCTCCCAACAAAATATTAAAAGCACAATAAAACATCAACCATGAAAAACTTCCCTGAAGATATCCACTGCAGTTGTTAAAGGGAGTCGCGTTTGCCCTTACTGCAGCAAAAAGACAGATACTGATGACCTGGAAAAATAGAATCATAGACTTGTAGAGCTGAAAGGGACCCCCAAAGGTCATCTTGTCCAACCCCTGCAAGGCAGGAATGGCAGACACAGAATCCCTGCCGGATGCCCATTCCACCTCTGTTTAAAAACCTCCAGCGAAGGAGAGTCCACCCCCACCAGAAGGCTGTGTTTGCAACAAGATGCAGGAAACCTGCTTTGCAGGGGCTTTGGCAAGTTGACCCTCAGAGTCCCTTCCCACACTACAGTTCTGTGATTTTGTAACCCGTGAAATCCATGCCGGCCAGAGAACAGTCCTTATTGCTTTATGATGCTGCAAAGACTCTCTTGTTGCTGTTGCAGCAAAACATTTAACCAAGTGGTGGTGTTTTCCTTGTAAACTCTTTTCCACAAGCCACTAGCCCTCAAGAAGGAGAGGCCTGGCAGCATCTCAAGAGGCAGGAGTTCCCTCAAACCAGAGAGAAGTCTTAGCAATCAGCAAAGGCTTTTGCCCCTCCTTAAGAAACCACAGGAGAGAGGATTATGTAAAGAAGATGCACCCCAATATGCAAAAGAATGAAACATTTGCATACGTCTTCTTCCTCCATCCACTTCTCAGGCTCTCCTCTTTCAAGCTTGTCTCTGCAGACTCCAACACAGCAGAAAGTTTTTGCTGCAAGGTGGATTCCCCCCCCCCCCTTTTTCTGTCTTTCTCTTTCAAAACCCCCTTTTAAAAAATATATTCTATTAGATTATTTCAAATGCAAAGCAACAAAGTAAAATAACCCAGAAGCAATGCCAAATTTCCGAACCTTTCCTCAGGCTGTGAATTCTGGGGTGGGCTTGCTCAGTGTGCGCCCAAAAAAGGAGTCACCGAAACATGGGTCTTTCCAGACGCAGCACCCTTGGGTGCTCACCCAGGCCGGAGGGTGTTCCCGCTGATCACGCAGTTTCTGGCTTTTCAGCGTCAGTTGGGGGATTTCTTTTCCCCTTTGCAATGCTGTTGTAGGTGGAAAGAGAGCGATAAAAAGCCACCTTTCCTTTCCCCTGAGGTGTGACACACTCACAAACACACGCAGCCTCCTCAACCGCAGGCCCAGCTCTCTCTGGGGTGTTTTCCTGTAAGCTGCAGATGAGATCTGGGCCGGCAACCGACACGGCTCCCCACCCCCACCCCACTCACCACCCACTGGGCGCCCAGGGTGGGGAAGCCCCTGGTGCAGGGGGAGTTTCTGAACTTTGAAGTCTGTTTTTGTTTTGTTTTTACTTGTTCCACTACTTAGCAGAGAAAGCGCTGGCGCAAAAGGACAGGTGCAGTGGAGTGCTTGCTTAGCTCGCAAAAGAGGGTTGGGCTAGATGGTCCCTAGGGACCTCACTCAGCTCTACAATTCTAGGATGCAATGGGTTTTGGGGTTTGGGAGAGGGGAAGGGCAGGTTCTGGAGTGGATGGGGGGGGAATTAAGGGAAATGGTTGTCTAACTCTGCAAAAGGTGAACCTCAGTCAGGAAGGAGCCCCTGCAGAAAAGGCCCTTCCTCCTCAGATCAAGTTTACTCAGGAGTAAATCTCACTGGCTGAGGGTTGGGGGATCGTCTAGGCTGAAGCCAGCTTTTTGCAAAAGTTGGGAGCCTGTGAGCTGCTCCTGTTTGGCTCTGTACCACTAAGTGGTCCGACTTCACTGTCTGGTTGCTGTGTTAGAAGTGCAGGAGCACACAGGCTCCCTGGTCAGTAGGGAGCCTGCACTGCCTTGGGCAGCTCAAGTGACTTTGCATATTTCTCTCCCCCCCCCCCCCGCCCCCAGTTTCGGATTTTGCAAAGGGCTCCACCCAGAGACACACACACAGTTTCTACCCTTTGCAGAAAACTCAGAAGGCCACCTGGCTTCTGGTCCTGGCTGGCCTCCCTGCAGAAGTGGGAAACAGCCAGGGATTTCCCCCTGGAAGGAAGAGATTTCAAGCGCACAGAGGAAATAGGGCGAAGTTTAGAACATCAGAGAGGGAGAGGGAGCTATGCAAATACAGCCATCATGCCAAAAAAAGCAAAGCCCCGACCTTCAGAAAGGCTCCAGTTTCTGAGGAGGCTGTTTGTCATGGCCAGATGGAGCCTCCACACCCAAGGAAGTCTATCTCTAAATGCCAGGTGCCAGGGATGGAACACACACTTCTCAAATGTTTAGCTCCTGGCATGTCCTTGCTCTGTCTGTGCCTTTTGGGACTCAAAGTGAGAATACAATTAAAGCAGGGTGGCAGGTGAAAAACCCCTTCTCCTCCTCCTCCTCCTCCTTCCCCCTCTCTCTCTCTCTCTCTCTCTCTCTCTCTCTCTCTCTCTCTCTTTTTCTCTCACTCTCTCTCTTGTCTTAAATCTTCACTGTGTTACAGCTGGAAAGTTTACAATGCTTTGGACTTGCGAAATGAGCATGTGCTGCAGCTCAGCTCTTGCAAAGCACAGCTTAGACTCTCCACACTCAATTTCAGTTGTGTTCATAGGCAGACACTATGCAATATGAAAATGATCTCTAGGCAAGGCACCTTGGTCAATGGGAGCTCAGTTCTTGCACATCATGGCTTTGGCTTTGTGAGAGGGTGGTTTGATCCTTCCTAGTAATCTGTCCGTGGAAAATTATGCAATGCAAAGTTAACATGCAGTTTAGATGAGCTCTTGCAAAGCACCGGGTGGTGGGGGGTGGAGTGGCTCAGCTCTTGCAATGCATGACTTTGGCCAACATGTGTGTGTTTGCACACTCATTCTCAATTGTGTTAGAATCATAGAATTGTAGAGCTGGAAGGGACCACAAGGGTCATCTAGCCCAACCTCCGGCAATGCAGGAATCTTCTTGCCCAGTGTGGGGCTCGAACCCATGACCTTGAGATGATGATGGTTAACTAATTTTATTATTTATACACCAGCCATCTGACTGGGTTGCTCCAGCCACTCTGGGTGGTTCCCAACAAAATATTAAGAACACAATAAAACATTAAAAACTTCCCGCTACAGGGCTGTCTTCCAAAAATCAAAGAGTTGCTTATTTCCTGGACATCTGATGAGATGAAGAGTCTCATGCTCTCTCTAATAACATGCACCTGAGCTCTCAACTATGTTATAGCTGGAAAGTTTGCAACACTTTTTGACTTGCAAAATGAACATGGTCTGCAGCTCAGCTCTTGCAAAGCACGGCTTGGTGCAATGCACCAAGTGAAAGTGCCTGCACTTGGTCAATTTTAATTGTGCTGTGCAATACTGTATTAAAAATGCAGTGCGCCCCATATCTCTTGGCAACGAGCTTTGGTTGACGGGGAGCTCAGGTCTTCCACATCACGTAAGTAATAAATGGCTGTAAGTCACCACCAGTCTCCGTGGGGTGTGTGGAGTTTAACCTTAACATTAATCTGGCAGCAGTGCAAAATTAACAAGCACGGCACCCTGGTGCGATGGAGCAGCTCAGCTCTTGCACAGTGCAGCTTTGGCTGGGCTGAATCCCTAATCAGGCGCCCTCAGCGCCCCGTGCTGCCCTGACCTAGATGGCTCTTGCTCGGCGGCTCTGCCCTCCAGGAGGAAGACCAGCTTCTTCTCTCCTGGCCTCTTGACCAACCTCTCGCAAAGAGGCTGGTGACCTGGATCAGGTTTGCTCACACCCAGAGCTGGTTGCAATTACCTAAAGAGGCTTTTAGAGAAGAGGCAGCACCTCACCCTTTGATTGCTCGTGAGCTGCCTGCCATAGCGACTCCCCGCTTTTCCAGGGTGCTCCCCACTATCTTGAAAGGGGGTTGGACTAGATGGCCCTGGGGGGTCCCTTCCCATGTCACAATTATATGATTCTGCTTCTTTCCCCCTAAGAATCTTGGGAGCTGCAGTTTTTAAAGGTTCCGGGAACTGGAGCTCTCTGAGGGGCAAACTACAGTTCCCAGAATCCTTTGGAGGGAAGAATGTGCATTCAATGGCTTTAAATGTTTGGTGTGTCTCCTAGCAACAACAAAACCTGCTAGCACATTTTCAAAGCTCAGCAGGATCAGGTAGGGTCTCCAAATGGGTGGAAAACCAGAGGTTTTATTCCTGCATTGCAGGGGGTTGGACTAGATGACCCTCTGGGTTCCTTGCAACTCTGGGATTCTATAATTCCCTTTATCTGTACGCTGAATTTTCCTCTGGGGCCTCAGGAAGGTTTAGAACATAGGCTGTGTACATGCCATACATTTAAAGCACACAAACCTCCTCTGAAGATTCCTGGGAACTGCAGTTTGTCAAGGGTGCTGGGAACTGTGGTTCTGTGGTGAGCAAACTACAGTTCCCAGGGGTTTTTGGGGGGAAGCAATGCACTTTAATTGCATGTTGTGCACAGAACCTGTAATCAGCTTCCTTCCTTCCTCCTCAGCAGCTCATTATGTCTCCCTCACTTGAGGAACAATAATTTTGGGTGGCCTATGGCCACAGTCTACTCAAAAGTAGACCCACTGAAATTCAATGGGCCTGAGCTGGTTGTGCATGCTCATTTCAGCGGGATGTAGTCCATAATACTGTTATCGTGTGCAGCACAAGTAAGGTCTAGGAAAAAGTGTCTTTGCCCCAAGGTGCTTACAATCTAAAATTGGAGCGGGGACAGCAAGAGACAAGAGAGGAAGACAAGGGGGCATTTCCAGCTCTGTTCTACGCTTAACAGTTTTCTTTTCGTCTGGATAACTCGATCCAAAAACGTCTATGTGGCTCCATTTGTTTGTTTGTTTATCCTTTATTTATTTTCCAGAATAATATTTAGGTTCTAAATAACAAAAAGTCCAGGTATTTGTTGTTTTTGAGTCAGAAGCAGCGATTGCACAGCTCGACAAATGCAATGCCTCGAGCAACCATAGAACCAATAACTACGGACCCCCCGCATCGGTTTGGACGCTTTTAATTAAGATTTCCCGAGCGAGGACTGGTAGCCAATTAAAATAATCTTCATTGGGAACTGAGCTGGGGAAAAGCAAACAAGGACACTAATCAAAAGGAGGTTCATTCTTTGTCCATTTGAAGAGATAAGCTTGGCAAAAGTGAGATACGCTTGGCAGGAGGTCAGCTGCCAGGTGCTGGGCTTTGGAGAGAAGCCAGATGGCAAGCAGTTCTGGCTGCAAGGCAGGAATTATTTGTCCGCCTCTGAGTTCCTTCCAGCTCTACAATTCTATGGTCTTTTGTGCTGCCTTGGGGGAAACAGATAGATAGATAGACAGATACTGTTGATTTTTAAAAAAATACCTGGTTCATAAGAAGAGACTCCTTTCCCCTGTGGAACCTCCCGAGACTTGAGCTAGGGAAGCTGAAGTCTGCAGTGCTTCCTGTCTCCAGGATACCCCTGCCTCCTTCATCCCTGTTATTCAGCTCCATCGGGAGGCATGCAGGAAATCCAGTCTGGCTTCCGCTAACATACTTTCACCTCCATCCTCACAGCCTTGAGGACTGGCTCCTTGCTTTTGCATTATCCTTTTTAACAAGGCAATGAGTTTTGCCATGAGGGCCTCCAGTAGAGTCAAAGGTGGCCTTTTTTGCGTGGGGTGTGTGTATGTGTGTGTTATGTGTGTGTGTCAATGCAGAGACCTCCCATGACCCCTAAAAAAAGGGACCCCCCCCAGCCCCTGCACTCAGAGATGAAGCTACAAGATGCAACCATTCAGGGAGGGGGACCCCACAGATCTCCCAAGGAGATTCCAGACTCCCCTCCCAAAACTTTGACTTTTAAAAATAAAATATAAAAAGCTGTGTGTGTGTTCATAATTTTACAAGTGTCTGTCATTTCGCCTCTTCCTCGCCATTTAAAGCAGGGTTTATATGAGATCTGAATAGATCTGCCAAGGGGCAGCCCCACAGAAGGCGCATTGCAGTAGTCCAGCCTGGAAGACCCTGGAGTCCAGTATTAAGTGACATTATTCCCCTGCTGGATTTACAGGGTTTCTAACACACACACAGAGAGAGCCATAAGCCCATTATGGGTCAGGTATTCACTTCCAGAAATAGCCTATGCCTCTCCCCAGTGCAAGTGGGGCACAGCCCCATGACACACTCTTCGCACTCGGCTCCTGGCAACAACAGCAGCAAGCCTGCTTTAATGAGGCCCACTTCCTGGAGGGTGGAGGGAAAACTGAGGCAGGCAGGGAGAGCTGGATACCCCCCCCCCCCCCGCGCACGTGGCCAGCGCCAGGAGCAGGATCCTGGGAGAAGGAACCCAGGCGTCCTGCTGGAGCAGACACCTCCCTTTAATGAGCAGAGGTGAAAACAGAGCCTGCAAAACAGGAAAACAGGAAGAGCCTCTGGCAGTTGCAGAGGGAGGAGGTGGCAGGAGCAGAAAGGAGGAGGAGGGCAGGACAGCTGCTCTGCTTGCAGAAGTCACCCACAGTTGGGGGTTGCCCAGCTTCCAGAAGTCCTCAAGGTTTGCTGGCCGTCTCTGGGTTGGGAGGGACTGAATCTCCAGGAGGACAAGAGGCTGTTTATTCTGTATATGAAGAAGACTCTGCCTGCATCTTGCAAGAGTCAGCCTGGCAGAGGTTGGCTGCAAATTATTGCAGGGACTCTTCCCTTCTTCCAGCTTGCGATGTCGGCAGATGCCTCACTCCCAGTTCCATTTAGCTCAGTACTGAGTCCACTGTCTGGCAGCCACAGCTCTCCAGGGTCTCAGACTCAGGGCACTCTCCCAGGCCTACCTGGAGACACCCACATAACTTCTGTGCAAAGCAGGCGTTCTGCTGTGGAACTATAACCCACCCCTTTTAAATGAAGTTAAGAATCCAGTCCTCATGGTTCTGAATGGGAAATGCCTGCTGGGCACATTTATAGCACGTCCTTCCCCCCTGAAATAATCATTGCTGGGAACAGTAGCTCTGTTTCCCAGGACTCTTCGGTTGGGCAGGGAATGTGCTTTGGGTGCACTCAGGCCACATGAAGCTGTACCAGGAGCAGTGTTTTGAGGGACTGCGGATAAGCCATGAGGGCAGCCGAGGACACGGCCCACTTTGTCCCTCCATCATGTTCCTCCTTGCAGGCCTATTTATCAGCGTTGACTGTCTGGCCTCTTGGCAAGGCGCCTGACCTGCGCACGGTTCTTGGTGTTCCTGCCCTGGAACGGCCTCTCCTTCCTCCCCCCTCCCTGCAAAGGGACAATCCTCACCTTGTGCTCACCTGGGCCCTTGGGGAGAGGGCAGGTGAGGGGCAAAGGGGTGGTGCATTTGGGGGGACATGTAGCACACAGCAGGGACTAGCAACTTGCACCTTATCTGTGTCTTTAAATAAATGACCATTTATTTAACCTCTTTCCTTCCTCTTTCCCCAGACTGGCATTTTTTCCTCTCTCAGCTGCAAGAAGAGTCACATGAGCAATTCCTAGGAAAAGTTTGTTCTGTACAGCCGAGGAGGAGAAAGCAAAGTCACTCTTGGGCTTTTCCAAAACAAGTCCAGCTTGGATTGGGGCCAGGCTCCGAAAGATGTTGAAAGAGCAGCTCTGGGAAAACATGAGCAGCTCTTCGAGCTTCTAAACCAGAAACCTCAAATGTCAGGCAGTTCAGCGCTTGTTTTATTCCTGGTGCATTTAGGGAAGGCAGAATCCTGTTTTTCGGTGATTTTGGATGGTTGCATCCTGCTCAGAGTAGGTCCACTGAAACTGATGGATCTCAGTGAGTTATCTGCAGTCCTTCCAGCATGTCTACTCTGAGTAGGGCTAAGATTGGATGCAGCCCCTCTTTGCTCCCATTAAGGTTTGCAAGAGGAGGAGGATCCTCTGAGCAGTTTTTGTTTTGCAGGTCTCTGGCTGCCTCTCCTTCCAGGTATCCTCTGGCAGGACATAAGAGCTCAACCCTGTTTTGCTCCAATTAATGGGGCCAAATCTTTGCACAGGCAGGAGGTCTGGGTGGATGGGTCCCTCGTTGGCCTGGCTTAACAGCCACCTCCTTCTTCTGTCCTTGCAGACCCTCCAGCTCCAGGGGCAGTCTATCTCGATTCCTGGCTTCTCAGGGCAGTTTGGCCACTGTGAGAGCAGGCTAGATGGGTCTTTGGGGGGCCTGATCCAGCTGCAAGGCCACCCTGATGCCCTGGAAGTGACAGGCTCACCCCACACCTCCTGACCTGGCAGGTGGCAGGACCTTGGAAACTGATGGAATTGGTGGAATATGCCGAATTGGCAAGTTTAGCAAATAAAATCAGAAACCAAGATGAGGCAGGAGTCAAGGAGGATTGGAAAGTATTTGTAAATTATTTTTCAAAAACATTGTAACTTCAATGTTCATTGTAAATTCAAGTAACATTGTGGAAAAAGTATAGATAGAATGACTATAATATGCAGCACTAATTGGAAAATTGGGGAAAGCATGGAGGGATGGGGGGGTAGCCCAAGGTTAATTGATTGTAAACCAGAAAATGTTGTAAATTCTTTGAAAAATTTTATTATTATTATTATTATTATTATTATTATTATTATTATTATTATTATTTTAAAGGAATGTTTTGCTGACTTCCTGTAAGCCTGTCAAGAGATGCAGAGAGGAAGCTTGCTGCCGGGAGTCAGGTGTGCCTGCAGGTGAGCTGAGGATGAGCAGGTGGGGCAGGAAACACAAGTGAAGCCACACCACCTTCCTGGCCTGGGCACGGGCGGGTCTGGAGTGGCGGAAGACAGAGTCACCTGGAGTTGTTTTGCATCTGAACCTGCGTTGCAAACTATCACCTGCATTCACCTGCCCAGAGATGACCTCCAACTCCCAAGGATCCGGGGATCATAGAACCACAGAATTGGAAGGGTCCCCCAGGGGCCCTCCAGCCCAACCCCCTCTGCAATATTATCTCAGAAAACCAAATTGAAATAATAATGTGCAATGGTGCACCTGTGCATGCACAGAGTGCATTTTTCGCTTGCAACAAATGGTCTAAAATGCTTCCATTTCTGAGAGAGCGAGGGGAAATCCCACCCTGTGTCTAAATATAGCCCAAAGCATTTGAGGATATTTCCCTGGTTCCCCACCCCTCCTCTCTCTCCATCCTGCTCCTAAAGGAAGGCCTTTTTCTCCAGGCAGACTCCAAATCAACAAAGATTGACAGGCCCTAAAAGCCCCAGAGGCTCTTGGCGACTGTCTGGGGAGCAGCAAGATAAACCCCAAAAGGGCACAAATGTGGGGCCTCCGCAGCCACCAGGAATGTGCTCTGCAGGCCTTATCGCTGCCCTTCCAGGAAGTCCTTTTAGGCTCTTGAACAGGGCTAGTCTCTGCTTGATAGGGGGAAGGAGAATCTTCGCTGCAAAAACGAACATGCAAAAATTGCACCCGCCCTGTTCATGTGAATTTCGTGCCATTTGGTGGTGGGGGTAGTAATTATGAGGCTGAGACTTCAGCAGTTTCCAGTCCATTCCTGGTGGTCCCAATTCCAGGTGCTCACATGAGGGCTCAAAACCCAAAGTGACCCCCGCAGACCCCCTGGGTGTTAAGACGGGCAGAAGGGGTTCTGCAATGCAGGAATGGCGGCTCAAGAATCCTCAACAGGTGGCCACCCAACCTCTGCTTAAAAGCCTCTGATGAATCATAGATTTGTAGAATTGGATGGGACCCCCAAGGGTCATCCAGCCCAACCCCCTGCAATGCAGGAAAATTGCACTTCAAGAATCCCTGGCGGATGGCCAGCCTCTAGACCAGGCATCCCCAACCTGTGGCCCTCCAGATGTTTTGGCCTACAACTCCCATGATCCCTAGCTAACAGGACCAGTGGTCAGGGATGATGGGAATTGTAGACCAAAACATCTGGAGGGCCAAAGGTTGGGGATGCCTGCTCTAGACCCCCAGCAAGGCTTTCCTTATCATCTTTTTAAGAAGAGCTTCGCCAAACTCACAAAAGAGGAGAAGCCTTCTTGGCCATGACCACTAAAAATGGAGCCTCCACCTCAAAGAGCAGTCTACCTCTGAGCTATGGTTTCCCAGGTTGGGCAACTGGTTAACCAGCCCTGGAAACAGGATGTTATGCTGGACGGAGCCTTGCTGCCATGTGAATATATTTTTGCAAAGTATGCTCTCTCACACACCCCACAGCGTTAATTCATAATAATAATAACAACCTATTTCTGCTTGTGAAGGGAAAGTCTCTTCCTGAGATTCTTAGTCAGATGGGCAGCAGCAAAAACACCAGGCAGCTCCCATGCAAATGTCCCCAGAGGAAATTGGCACTGCGGCTCCGTCTCTCCACCCAGCACACATCCAGGATTTGTGCATGAGAGAGGGATCAGTTAGCTGGGAGGTTGTTGGTTCATTTGATCTGGACGGGTGCAAAGGAAGTTGTGTCCTTTGTGAGCAATTGTGGTCCACCAAGACCCCGAGATCCTTTTCACATGTCCTGCTAGTGAGCCAGGTGTTCCACGTCCTATATCTGGTTATTCCTGCCTAAGTGCAGGAACCTTACATTTGTTCCTATGGAAATTCATTTTGTTAGCTTGTGCCCAGGTCTCCAACCTATTTAAGATCATTCGGGGCAACCTTTTCACATTCTGCATTTGGAGGAGGAGGAGGAGTTTGGATTTGATATCCCGCTTTATCACTACCCGAAGGAGTCTCAAAGCGGCTAACATTCTCCTTTCCCTTCCTCCCCCCACAACAAACACCCTGTGAGGTGAGTGGGGTTGAGAGACTTCACAGAAGTGAGACTGGCCCAAGGTCACCCAGCAGCTGCATGTGGAAGAGTGGAGGCGCGAACCCGGTTCCCCAGATTACGAGACTACCACTCTTAACCACTACACCACACTGGCTCTTTGACCCTTCAAAGCAACAGAAAAGGAACTTGCAAAAGTCAAGGAATCATTTAATGTGTCTTATAGCGGGGTGGGGGTGGGGAGGTTGTCCTGTGCAACACAGATTAGCACACCCCCCCCCCGCTCCCTACCTATAAAGCAAACTTTGCCAACTGTAATGGGAGTTGTAATTCAAATAATGTGTCTGTCTGTCTGTCTATCTATCTGTCTATCTATCTGTCTATCTATCTGTCTATCATCTATCTATCTATCTATCTATCTATCTATCTATCTATCTATCATCTATCTATCATCTATCTATCTATCTATCTATCTATCTATCTATCTATCTAATCACCACTCTACTTTTGACTTTCTCCTCGAGCAGTCACAGAAGCAGAGCCGCAATGCAGCTTTGGGAGAGTTGCTGGCTTCCAGTTCAAAACAGCCACTACAACCTAAGCTGCTAGCCCTCATGCCACAGAGACTTGGAAGCGTGCAGACGGAAACGTGCCGTGACAGATCAGGAGCCAGGAGGGCGGCTGAGTAAGCAAAAGGTTTCTCCTTGCCATGAGTAACAAAAGGCAGAGGGAATTATGCAGGCCATATGCAAACCTGTTTGACTTGCCTGATGCCTAGAGCTTGCCAAATTATTATCATTAATTTAATAGTGTGTGGGTGGGTGGGTTGTGTTTTTTTTTTGGGGGGGGGGTCACAGAAAAGAAAGGCAGCAACAAAACAGGAGACAGAGGGCCCCAAATAGTTCATTTCTAAATTTCATTTCATACCCTTAAGGAAGTGCTTCCTGTGATTGCAGTGCAGGGGTTGGGCTGGATGACCCTTGGGAGTCCCTGCAATTCTACGGATCTATGAAAAAGGCCAAGTTTTAAAAGAACCACCTTGCATTTGGCAATACAGTTTGTTTACATGGTGTGTTTTTTTTAAAGTACAGCTGTACTTGTTGTTTAGGAAAAAAGAAAACAATATACATATACAGATGTAGTCAGGCCTGAAATGTCTCATTCCAGCGTGCTATAAATAAATCCCATTTTGCAAGGCGTTGCTCTGGGTGTGACGCTGCTCCCTGGTTTCTTGCAACATTTCGGTTTGGGTAAGAAGGGCACGCTCCGAATATGTTTACTCCGCAACCTCTGGAGGAACTGGGCATCTCAAGTCCCAGGCAAGCCATTGAGAAAATGACAAATCTGATGGCAGTTCATAAACAAGGAAGATAGCAGATGGCTGCATGCTGAGTCAGCTAAGTGTTCTCGGCTCTGACTGGCAGCGTGAAGGCTCTCTGGGGTGTCAGACTCAGGGTGCTGGACCACCGAGCTACAGCGCTTCGTGTAAAAGCGAGCCAAGGCTCCAAACGTCATGCTTCTGCACAAAAGAGTGCCGTCAATAGTCGCCACAGTGAGTTAGATGCTTGGTCCATGTAGCTCAGGGCTGCTCCACACTGACTGGCAGCAACAGTTCTCCAATGTTTCAGACCCGGGAGCCTCTCTTAGCCCTGCCTGGTGATGCTGCCAGCGGGGATGGAGCATGCCAAGCAGGCACTCTGCCAAGGAGATCTGCTCCTGCACAAGGAACATTTCAAAGCAGAGGTTGGGCAGCCATCTCTCGTGGATGCTTGAATTGAGAATACTGCCTTGCAGGGGGTTGGAGTAGAAGACCCTCGGGGTCCCTTCCATATATAATTCTATGATTCCTGCAATGCAAGCCATGGGGGGGGGGGAGTGTAAGACAGAAGAAAATAACTTATTAAAACCAGGGCCATTCCCCGAGAGGCGAGGTTCTCTTGCGGAGGCACCCAGACGCCTCAAGAACACATCTCAGGCCTTCTCCCTTCGGAGAGGAGCGATGGCACTGCCAAACCCTCCTCTGGTGAAAGGGCTGTGTGTGGAAATGCTGGGATTGGGGCCAAGAGGCCTGCTCACCTTCCCCTGCCAAGCCGGTTGGGCAGCCTGGTTCTCTCGGTGAGGGGGGGCAACAGCGGCTCTGCCGCACGGTACCGGATTTCCGCTTGGGTGTCGGCAAGGGTGACTTGCCGGTAGACGCGTGAGGTGCAGGGTGGGGCCCCAGAAAAACAAGCACAGTTTGGCAGCCGCAGGGAGGACTGGGCTGGCCCTTTGCCTCGGCTTTCTCCCTTCGTCGGCTGAGCAAAGGGTCAGACATCCTCGGGGCAGAAGGACTCAGTGCATCTTGCTGCGCATTAATGAAAATGCAAAGCTTGGGCACATGATGGGGTCCACTCTTCTTCTTTCGCAGGAGCATGAGGTCTGGAACCTTATTTATCTGTTGCTGTCCAACAAATGTTTGCATCTCACAAAGCCGAATGCCAGAAGATTCCTGCACCGCAGGGTGTTGGACTACAGGACCCCCGGGTTCCCTTCCAAGTCTACAATTCTACAGCTCTATGAAAGAAAGCAATTCTTCACATGGCATGTGGTTAACCTGTGGAACTCCCTCCCCCAGGAGACAGTTGATGGCCACTGACTTGGAAGGCTCAGAAAGGGGGTGAGATAAATTGATGGAGCATTGTGAGGTGATTGATGGCCACTAGCCAGGATAGATCTTCTCTGCCTCCACAGCTGGAAGGGGCGATGCTTCTGTGTAGCTCAGCTGGTGAGAGCCTGGTGCTGATAACGCCAAGCTTGCAGGTTTGATCCCTCACTGGGGCAGCTGCCTGTTCCTGCATTGCAGGGGGTTGGACTAGATGACCCCCAGGGTCCCTTCCGACTCCACCATTCTAGGATTTTAGGATTACCAGTTCCTGGAAACTGCAGGAGGGGAGAGTTGCTCTTGTACTGAAACCCTGCATGTGGGATTCCCATAATAAGCATCTGATCAGCCACTGTGAGAACAGGATGCTACACTGGATGGGCTCCCCACTTTGGGTCTGATGTGAAGCCAGGCTCTTCCCATGTTCCTATGGAACCTCTAGGTTCAGAGGCAGTCTATCTCGATTCCTAGATCCTTAGGACTCTTTGGCCGCTGTGAGGCAGGATGGCCGGCAACATGGGCCACTGTTTTTGTATGTGCTGGAAGCCATCCAGTGTGGTGGGGAAACTCAGCCGGATGTGCGGGGTATTATTATTATTATTATTATTATTATTATTATTATTATTATTATTAATCAATCCAGGAGAATCTTTTTCAGGGGCAGGAGAGGGGGTTATGCAATTATTAAGGGAACTTAAAAGCATGCTTAGGAAGCACCCCCCCCCCCGGGGGAGGCTTCTGAGATGTCAGGAACTGAGGGTTAGGAAGAACCTCAAAGCAGTAATGCAGACAGAAAGAGAGACATGATTAGCACTGGGACCCCAAAGACTAGACAAAGTCCATGCCTGCTTTGAAGATTCAGCTCTTTCTTATCAGCAGAGTCACCTTATCAGCTCAGAAGGCAGCCTGCAAAGGAGCCTCCTACCCAAGGGAGGACTAGACTGGTGGGGTTTCCCCTGCTGCCCCTCCCCACCCTGGGGTGTATTTTCTGCAACATGCAGTTGTTGCAACAGTAAGTGCATCGGTGGTGGATTTGCACCAGACCTCCCAAACTCCATGCAAGCGCTTGGGACCCTCAAGTCTTGTGTGCAGAGACCCCCCCCCCCCCAGGACTCAGGTTCAGGCCCTGAAATCTTAGGGTTTGGGATGCTGCTGGAAGTGGTGAGTTCTGCCCCTTGGAAGCATTTAAGCAGAACCTGGGAGGCCACCCGTCAAGAAGTCTTTCACTGCAATCCTCGCATTTCATGGGGTTGGGCTGAATGACCCCTGGAGGTCCCGCCCAACCCTACAATTCTATGACATGAGGCGATGCTGGACTCTCCTTCATCGGAGGCTTTCAAACAGATGACCATCCTTCAGGTCCCTTCCAACTCTACGATTCCTGTATCACAGGGGGTTCAGCTGGATGACCCCTGGGTACCCCCAACCCTACAATTCCATGACCAGGCAACCCTGGTGCATATTGCCTGCAAAGCATGGCTGCCTATATGCATTCAGTGAACGGCCCTGAGATTCTCGGATGAAGGGCAGGATAAGTAAATGAAAGAAAGAGAAATAAATGACGCTGGTTGCAAAGGGTCCTTGTGCACCCTCAAAAAGACGCCCCCCCCCGAAACTCAGCCGGAGCTGGGCTCTTTCCTTGGCTGGAGGGGGCAGCACCTGGAACTCCTTCCCCTTGCTCTGGGAACCAACTCTCTCTCTTCCCCAATTTTCTTCCTCAAGGCTGGTGCTGAGTCAACGCTTCCCAGACACAGAGAAAACGCTGAGCAACGTCTCCAGGAAAGGGGAGAGAGCCGGGAGCAGGTTCCCGCGGAGCCAGGCCTGGTCGGCAGCCAAGCAGCCTCTGCCCTGGCATGGCCCACTGCCCCCGGGCCTGATCCTGGGCGCACTGCCTCTCCAGATGCTGCTTCTCCCCAGCACTAGACATTCAGAGTCCTAAATAAAATGAATAAGGTTGGATGGCCACCTGGGATTCCTGCCTTGCAGCGGGCTGGGCTAGATGATCCTTGGGGTTCCCTTCCAACTCTATGATTCCATGGTGTGTGGTTTTTTTTAAAAGTTTGATGTTTTATTGTGTTTTTAATATTCTATTGGGAGCCTCCCAGAGTGACTGGAGCAGCCCAGTCAGATGGGCAGGTTGTTATGGGAACTTAGCCCCTGGGAAGAAGGCTGCTTTGGGCCCTGATCCTGCAGCCAGGCTCTTCTATCTTCAACCCTGAGATCCCACAAGGTGTCATGAGGGCCACCAACTTGAGTGGTTTTAAAAGAGGACGAGAGGAATTCATGGAGGGAGGCAGAGCTGTCAGCGGCTACCAGCCTCCTACTAGAAACAAGGTGCTACTCCTCATGTTTTTATGGAACTGCCAAGCTCTGCAGTTAAATCTGGTTGCCCTCTCCCCATTCCAGGATTCAGGTGCCTTGGGGTGCTCTTTGGCTCTGCTGCGCTGCCACCCATCCCAGACAGAGGAGCCATCCTGACTGGCCAGGGTGCCTGTTTACTGGTGGGGTGGGTGGCGAATGTGAGATGCCTGGAGGGAGAGAGGGAGGGCAGGAAGGGTGGGGCGGCTCCCTCTGGCAGCCAGGAAGTGCTCCAGCTGTGAAGGAGGGGGGCATCAAGTGGCAATGAGTTCTGAGGCTCTGGCTTCCTGGGAGAGGATCTGTGCAGCCATCGGGGGGGGGGGGAGAGATGCACTCAGGCCGCATGTGCGGAAGCACCTGAGTCAGGGGTGACGGGTTCTGACACGCAGCTGCGCAGGTGTGTTGCGGAGAGGTAAACAAGGCACCAAACGCTCCCCTCTGGCAGGGGCTCCTGTGCTGCTCAGCAGGCAGAAATGCAAGAGGCTTCTCCTGCACACAGACACAGTGGCAGAAGCTGCACCTGTTGGTTTTCCGCCTGCCGCAAGGCAAATCCCAGGCTGGGGATGGTTGGGAAAGCAATTGGAAATAAAACCAACAGAATCATAATTACATGACACAAATTGTACTTAATATTCCAGGATGCAAAAGAGCACCAGACTCTGAGTCTCAGGATTGTGGGTTCGAGCCTCACCTTGTGCAAAAGATTCCTGCATTGCAGGGGGCTGGACTAGATGACCGTCGGGGTCCCTTCCAACTCTGCTATTCTATGGAAAGGCCTGGCACATTTGCAAATCCAACCTGATGCTAGATTGTGGGAAGGGCTGTAAAGCTCAGTGGGTGGAACACCGATTTGGCATGCAGAAAGCTCCCAGTTCAGTCTCCAGGTATGACCGGGACCACCTACACCTGCTGCTGCCAGTCAGTGCAAGCAATGCTGAGCGAGATGCACTCGCTCTAAAGCCATCCTATCTCCATTAATGTGTGACCCCAAAATTTTGGATCACCCCAAACTGATGCCAACATTTTGGGCAAGCTTTGTACCGTTTTGTGCCTCCCCCAAACTGAGCAATTGACATTCAAACTGGGGTCACAACCTGGTTTCATTGGCTCCAGACTCACCAATGACTCACCAAGCGCTGTGCTGGTTTTGTGCCATTTTGTGTTGTGAACCCCACTTTCTGCATCACACACAAAACTGAGTCATTGACACTCACACCAGGGGCCACAGGGACACCCCAAAACCCAACCTTGTCCAATTGACTGCAAAGGGGGGGCATGAAACATGGGCTTCACGGCACAAAACTAGCACTAAACTTTGGCACCAGTTTGGGGGGATCTGAAATTCCAGGTGACCCATTACTAATGCTCTCCATCCTTTGCTCAAAATAGTGAGGACTAGCATCTTGGTTTATTTTAAGAAAGACAGTGGGCAGAAACTCCCAGTCAGTGTGGACAACCCTGGGCTTAAATGGCCACGCACGAGTTCCGCTCTTCCTCGCGGGGGGGGGGGGGGCTGCCAGTGTGAAACCAGCTTCCCCAGGGAGCTGTCCTGCAAGGGGTGGGGGAAAGCTGGCACAAACCCCCAAGGGACGGGGGGGGCAGGTGACCCCCCCCCAGGCTGCAAATCCACATTCCCATGCAAACAGCGCAGGCTGACGTCAATCTCCAAGGAGAGCAGATCCCACGTCAGGGCCGGCCGGCAGCCTCTCTGTCATGTGGGGCGGTCACGTCAACGCTGCCCCCCTCTCTGGGTCCAGAGGAGGCCTACGCTGGCCGCTGCTCATCTGCAAGACCCCCCCCCCCTTTGCCAATTATTCTTATTAGCTTGCCAAATTATTACAAATCAAGCTGAATGAATTCAATTTAATACAATTTCCCAAAACGGTCCCCTGCTCTCCTTCCAAGACCCCTTTGCTTGGGGGTCAGGGCTCCCTCCAGGACCCAGCAGCCACCGGCTTCCTTTCCCAGGGGAAAACAATCCCCCCACCTGAGACCCCCAGGCTGACCCACAACACCCCCCCCCCCCAATTCTTACTGGCTGGCTGTGGCATAAACATTGGTAGGCTCCTCTAAACTGCCTTGGCTCCCTCCTAGGGAAATCAGAGAAATCACAGAAGTCCATCCTCCTGCAATGCAGGAACAGGAAGCTGCCCCATGCAGGGATCGAACCTGCAACCCTGGCGTTATCAGCACCAGGCTCTCACCAAGGAGGGAGCTAGAGAAGGAGGGGGAGAGAAAGTACAGCCCTGAGCTGAGCTCTCTTTGCTGCCAAGGCATGGAGATGTGGGGAAGGGCCTCACAGAACAGTGGAGTTGGCAGGGGACCCCCAAAGGCCATCCAGCCCAACCCCCTGCAATGCAGGGATATTTTGCCCAATGTTGGAATCGAACCCACAACCCAGAGATCACTGAGGTAGGAAGTGCCTCCTGATCAGGCCAAACGGAGCACATCCAGCCCAGACTCCTGCCCTCACAGTGGCCAACCAGATGCCGTTATTGAAATCCTGGAATAGTAGAGTTGGAAGAGATCCCAAGGGTCATCTAGCCTAACCCCCTGAGATTCCTGCGTTGCAGGGGTTAGACTAGATGACCCTCAGGGGTCCCTCCCAACAATTCTACCGTTCTGTGATTCCATCTCCTCATGTGTGCTTGTGAGTCACAGCTCGAGGCAGAGTCAGCTCTCTAGGTTCCCAGGCTCAGTGGCCAATTTTATAAATAGCAGCCGGGGATTCCTGGAAGGCACTCATGGGTTTAATTGGGGAGGCAGGTGCTTCTCCCAGGCCTGTGAGGAACCGGGTGGAAAGAGACCCCGGGGGAAGTTGGCAAGGCGCCCGTTTCTCCCCTCTGCGCAGCCCCTCCCCAGGACCCCTGAAGCCATTAGCAGAGCCTCCATGTTCAAGAGCTGCCAGCTTGCAGGGGGCAGAGGAAAGGCGGTCTTGCTCGTGGGCTTCCTGCTGCTTTGGATCAGCCCCCGATCTGTGAAATGGGTACGAAAGTGGGGCAGCCCCGTAGAACAACAACAACAAAAAACACACACAACAAATTATTATTATTATTAGCCAAATATTGCCATTCCCTGCCCCTCTCAGGGTTTGGGGCAAGGTGTTCTCCAAATCACTGCCCTGCAACATTTGCCTTTGAATCTCCGATGCTGCACAGAATGCAGAATTGAAACAGCCTCGTTCCAACAGTCCATGTAGAGCAGTGCTGTCTGCACTGGCTGGCAGCATCGGCTATCTAGGGTTTCCGAATGGGGACAAATCCCAGTCCTGCCTGCAGTCCTACCAGGGATTGAACCTGAGGCCTTCTGCATGCCAAGCAGCTGCTCTGCAATGCTCCAGACCTCATGCTCCCAAACCATTTTTGATTTAAACAGAAACGCAAGAAGCTCAGAACATCTCTACACTGGCGGGCAGCAGCTCTTTGGTATTTCTGCCTTGGGGCAATTCCAAGCCTTGCTAGGGACTGAAGCAAATACATTCTGCATGCCAAGCAGGTGCTCTCCCCACTGGACCATGTGACTGTCTCTGCCCCAAAGAAAAGACAATCTGCCACTGCAGTTCCCACCATGTTACAGAGCCCAGTCAGGTGATTCACCGCAAGGGATTCTTCCTCGCCTTCTTTAGGGATCCCGTGCCCAGGAGATCTGGGAGCCTCAGGCTCCCTCCACAAAGTACGTAAGGCCCCAAGCGCACACACGCAAGCGGGGTGACGAAAGCCAGCTGGCATGAGTCCTGCTGGTGACTTGCCACAGAAGCTCTCAGCCCTGCAGCAGCAGCAAGGAGGAGGAAGGGATCGTGGGAAACTAGATCCAGTGCAGATCCTGGCCGTCCTGGCAGGGTTGAGTCAGGGTATGATCGCACATGCTCTGGACAGATGCCAGGACAAGGCACAGGCTGAGGACACCTCATTCCTTTGGAGCATGTCCAAAGCGCATTCTTTCTTTCTCTGCAAAGAATCCTGTGCACTGAGTGAACATCAGCAACAGCAACAACTCTTAGCAGCCTGATCTCCAAGAGGCCTAGCCCCCTGCAAGGCAGGAATCTGCAATACAGATCAAGTGAAGTCAAGTCAAGTCCTCATGCTTCTGATAAAGGGTGGATTTAAATGCAGCCAGCTGCTCATTGCCCCTTGTAGAACCATAGAATCCAGCATTGGAAGGGACCCCCAAGGGACATCTAGTCCAACCTCCTTCAGTGCAGGAATCTCAGCCAAAGCATCCAGCTCAGCAATCTCCCACCTTCAGCATTCCTTCAGGGTTGCAGGTGGGGGGTTCTTCCAAGCCCTGCCAGGAGGCGCCCCAAGGGATCAAACCTTCTGCATGCCAAACAGCTGCTCTGCTCTCCTCCACTGCCAGAGGATCAGCCGCTGCAACAGAGCATTTCTTGTGCCTAAGCAGAACCAGATGTGTGTTTTCCTCTCCGCTGGTTTCTCGTGAGACGCTTGGCGGGGAGGCATGGCTGTCTGGGCCTCTCGCCCACTGACCGCACAGCCTCCCAGCTCAGCCGCAGGACAGAGAGGCCGCAGAGCCCACGCAGGGGTCTCCCGAATCCACTGCCCCACCACGCCCCTGCTGCCTGAGTCAGGGCGTCTAGCCGGATGGGGATGTCCAGGTCTAGCTGTGGTCAGAGGAACGGATTCCCTGGCATGATAAGCTCAGACAAGAGTCATCCCCGCTGGGTGACTTTCTCTCAACTTCAATCAAATGACCAAAGGAAGTCCTTCTTCATTTTGCACAGAGCTAAACCCTGGAACTCCCTCCCACAGGAGGCAGGGAAGACTGCCAGCCTGGGTGGAGGAGGAGAGGGCTATTAGCCATTGTTGTTGTTGATGATGATATACTGCCCTCCATCAAACAATCTCAGGGAGGTTCACAATGGCTATGCTGTCACCTCCACAGTCTGAATCCTGGTTGCTGGAAACCACAGGAGGGAAGAGCTGCTCTTGTGCTCGGATCCTGCTCACGTGTTTCCCATGATGCGCATCTGATTGGCCATGGTGAGAAGAAGTCCCCCAGGCCCAGAGGCAGTCTATCTGGAGTCCTGGGTTCTATGGGGTATTTGGCCCCTGTGAGCCCAGGAGGATGGACCAGATGGGTCCAGGCTTTTTCCAATGTTCTCCTGCTCTTGACCTTCCCTGGGGGTGAGGAGGCTTCCCTGCTTCCACCAGCGGAGCCTCTGGGCTCTGGCAAGTGACGCTGCTGGCTGCCTGGCTGGCTGGATGAGTCCTCTCTTTTCTTCTCCGCCACCCACCCAGTCTGGCTGCAGCCGAACCCCAGACATCTCCCAGGCCAGAGACTCTGAGCACCAAGCAAAACCCTCACGGTCGCCGCCTGCCAGGGTGTCTCCACTGCAGACAAGCCACTTCCTCTGGGGAGGCTGCAAAGAGAGCCCCCCCCCACAGCCAGGCCCCCTTTTGGGGCTCCTCCAGCTCCGCTCCAGACTTGGCATGCAGAGAGTGAGAGGGTGGGATCCAGACAGCTGTCTAGGAACAGGCTGCCTCATAAAATCCTTGGCTTGTCTGAGCTTTGGCAGCCGCTGGCTTCCAGCCGAGAAGACCCAAAGGCAGGCAGGCAGGCAGGCTTCTCACAGCGCAGGAGTGTGGGGTTTGGGGGGGGGAGTGCAATGGACACAATGCTGGGCCTGTGGGCAGCGCAGGGAACTGTGCCGAGTCTTCCATGCAACAAGCACAATGCTGAGATTCCTGCCCTGCAGGGGGCTGGACTAGAGGACCCTTGGGTACCCCCCCAACCATACAATTCTATGACCAGGCAGCCCTAGCACCTCCTTCTTCCCTCTTTCCGCTTGCATATTCTGCCCGTTTCTCCTCTTTATTCTGTGCAGGCCCCTTGTGCTCCCTCTCTGCTCTTCTTCCACATGTGCAGAGCATCAGAGCATTCCTTGGATCGAAGGCTGTCACTCAGAGTTCCTGGATGAACTGCAGGTGCTTCAGGTGGTTGAGTAATGCACCCAGTCTTCAAGAATGAGTAACAGCCAAGTGACTGCATTCAGGCGACGCAGATGGAATGCAGAACGTCTCACATCAGACCATCCGCTCAACTGCATCAGCATTGCCTGCACTGGCTGGCAGCAGCTCTTTGGGGTTTCAGACAGGGGATCACACTATTGCCAGCACTGCGGGGACCTCGGACCTCTCTTGACATGAGCCAACAGTGTGACGCGGCAGCTAAAAAAGCCAATGCAATTCTGGGCTGCATCAATAGGAGTATAGCATCTAGATCAAGGGAAGTAATAGTGCCACTGTATTCTGCTCTGGTCAGACCTCACCTGGAGTACTGTGTCCAGTTCTGGGCACCACAGTTCAAGAAGGACACTGACAAACTGGGCGTGTCCAGAGGAGGGCAACCAAAATGGTCAAAGGCCTGGAAACGATGCCTTATGAGGAACGGCTAAGGGAGCTGGGCATGTTTAGCCTGGAGAAGAGGAGGTTAAGGGGTGATATGATAGCCATGTTCAAATATATAAAAGGATGTCATATAGAGGAGGGAGAAAGGATGTTTTCTGCTGCTCCAGAGAAGCGGACACGGAGCAATGGATCCAAACTACAAGAAAGAAGATTCCACCTAAACATTAGGAAGAACTTCCTGACAGTAAGAGCTGTTCGACAGTGGAATTTGCTACCAAGGAGAGTGGTGGAGTCTCCTTCTTTGGAGGTCTTCAAGCAGAGGCTTGACAACCATATGTCAGGAGTGCTCTAATGGTGTTTCCTGCTTAGCAGGGGGTTGGACTCGATGGCCCTTGTGGTCTCTTCCAACTCTATGATTCTATGATTCTATCCCCCAGCTTCAGATTAAATCACAGTCCACAGCAGTGCAGGGAAAGGATGTCTTATCCCAAGCGGGTGGGTGTCCTGGCTTGAAGAATGCAGCTGCCTATGTTCTTATTCATTCTGAACAGTGAGGACTAGACTCTTTATGCCCTTGCTCAACGCTTTGCGCTGCATCGTATTGGAGGCAGCAGGAGTGAATTCTCCATTTGCATTCTTGCTTCACCCACAAGCCTCTGCAAATTAGGGAGAGCTTTCTGGCAGCAAGAGGGAGCGCCAAATCTTCCAGCTCTCACACTCCTGACATGAGGGGACTAAAAAGTTGTAATGTGACTTGGGGATTTCTAAGATATTTGGGTTAAATGAATAATTGAGAAATTCTGCAGGGCACAGTGGATGCCCTCTGGAGTTCGGCTGATCAAGACCTGGGCAAACTCTTGGGTCCCTCCTGGGATGCAGAATCTGCCCCATCACCTGGGATGAAGAGGAGGAGGAGGATGGCAAGCCTCTCTGCCGGCCTGCAGATCCTGCTGGGCCGAAACCAGGCAGCAGCCGGAGGACTGAGTCAGCAGTTGGCAGGGGCCCAGGCTGGGCAGGGAGGGACAGAGGAAGGAGGCAACTTCCTCTGCTCTCTGCTTTGGGCTCCAAAATCCAGGCAGATGGGAGGTTGTGGGTGAGGCTGGCCTGGGTGCAAGGTCCCCGGAAATGCAGGCGAATCCTGTGCACGACTGGCTTTGCCAGGCCCTCCCTGGCTATGGCAGGTCAGGAAAGGGCACCCCAAAAGACCGAGGGGAAGATGGAGAGGCGCCTTGAGAGGAACGGGGTGCAGTGTTAGGGGAACAGGAGAGAGAGAGGAGATGCCAGGCATGGAAAAGGTGGACAGGGAAAATGCTGGCCTCTGGGAGGACAGGATGTTAGATGGGACCCCTTTGAGCCATAGACACCTGGCATGGTATTTTTGGAAGCAATTTGCAGAACACGCCCACCCACCCTGATCTGCCCATCAAGTCCAGAGTCCGAAAGGGCCCATCTGCGCCACTGTGGGAACTCCTGGCAGAGGATCAGGGTGTGCAGAGAGGCAGCTGCCTGGCCTGTGTTTGCTGAGTGCTGGAGGGAAGAGCGTGTGCCCAGGAGGGAAGGGAGCGTCCCAGCCGACCTCTGCCTGGCCACCTGCGCCCACCCTGGCCCCTGGCCCCCCGCCACGGGGAGTGGGTGCTCCCGGGAGGGCAGGCCAGAGGAGGAGGAATCCTAGAGTCCTGGAGTTGGAAGGGATACCTGGGGGTCATCTAGTCCAACCCACTGCATGGAGGACCATCTGAGAAGGGGGAAGCACCCATAAATGTTAGGGGGCCCTTTGAGCAAAAGAAGGCAGGGGGCGGTGCCAGTTTGCATATGAGAATTTATAGGGATGGATGCATTGCTGTTTTTTGGGGGGGTGAGCGCATTTTGCAGAATGGGGACCCATCCTGTCCAGGACCCCGTCCTCACAGGACCAGACATCTCAAAGGGAAACCCGCCAGTGGCTTGTGAGAGCAGCAGCCTCCTCCTGCTCTTGTTCTCCAGAGTTGTAGGGTAGACCATCTCTGTCCAAGGAGGCTCTGTAGAGAAATCGCAAGAAACTAAGGAGAACCCAGAAGCAGAAGCAGCAGCAGCTGGATCAGGCCAAAGGGGACATGTCCAGTCTGGCATCCTGTCCTCCCAGTGGCCAAACACCCCTAAGGACCAAGGAATAGGGATAGATTGCCTCTGGGTCTGGAGGTTCCATAAGGACAGAAGAAGAGTCTGGCTGCTGGATGAGACCCAAAGGGAAACCCACAAGCAGGACGCAAGGGCACTTCTTCCCAAGGATTAATTATTTCAAAATGTGTTTTAAAATATATTTTTAATAATAATAATAATAATAATAATAATAGTAGTAGTAGTAGTAGTAGTAGTAGTAGTAGTAGTAGTAGTTATTATTCATACCCTGCCCATCTGGCTGGGTTTTTGTAGGCTGCAAATGACAGGTGGGAGAAACCCCCAGATTTGCAAGAAAGGTACATAAAAGAGCCATAAAGCTGTGCTTATTCCGATTAGCCCAAGTCTCATAGCGTGTGACAGAGAGTTTCCAAGTTCCTGCTCCCTGATCTTCCTGCCTTGCAGGGGGTTGGCCTTTTAGCAGTTCTCAGTGGTGAATTGGGGGCCTCTTCTCCCCCCTTTCTCTCTTTCATAGCCCAGTCTGGGGGGAAAGTGTCTAGTTTTTGTCTCCCTCCATGGAAGCAGACCTTGGGGGTCTGGCGTATGTCTTGGGGGACACAGGCTCAGAAACCAGATGAAGTCGTTTCAATACAATCCAGTGGGGCTTTCGATGCCCTTTGCCAAATCCTTCCAAAACAGCTTGCAATTCCTCTTTTTTACTATGATCCTATACTCATAGAATTGTAGAGTGAGAAGGGACCCTGAGGGTCATCTAGTCCAACCCCCTGCAGTGCAAGAATATGCAGCTGTCCCTTATGGGGATTGAACCTGCAATCTTGGTGTTATCAGCACCACGCTCTAACCAACGGAGCTATGGATTCACCGCTGCAGTTCCCTGTCCCTTTGTTGGCTATTTGCAGGTTAGTAGCGCTGCAGAGAGCTTGCTGGGGAGACCATGCATTAAAAAGGGACTCAAAAATAACTTTAACAAGGTTTTAATAACAAAAACAAAAACTCCTTTTACACTAAAGATAACAACAGACATGACCCACCCACCAACCCATCCCCCAGGGTAATGGGAGAGGAGCTAGGTGCTGCTCTTTATATACTAGACCCAATTGCTGACACAGCTTGATGAACACAACTCAGCAGCACCTGCTATGTTTCACAGCTGCAAGACTGGGTCCCGTTATTTGTCCTGGCCCTGGCCCTGAAAGACATACACAACTTGTGAAACAATAATGAACCTTTACATTTTACAGTGACCATTCAACAGAGAAAGCAGAGAGGGCAAAGGCTCTGCGTCACTCCCCAGAGAAGAGTGGGGCCAGCACTGAGGACAGCCTGCCTCTTGCATTGGGTTGGAGCTGCAAGCCCTCGACTTCTGTTCCATACAGGACTCCGCCCCAGTCACCCTTAGCAGCCTTGAACGGTTACCTCGCTGGCCTGACCTTTGGACAAATGTGTGCTCCAACTTAAAATAAGGCTGCTCAAGAGGCTGTGATGGTTTGGCATCATTCAGCTTTGATAAGACACTGAGCCAAGGTTTAGCCAGTGTTAGCCCTACTCTGGGGACGCGGGTGGCGCTGTGGGTAAAAGCCTCAGCGCCTAGGGCTTGCCGATCGAAAGGTCGGCAGTTCGAATCCCCGCGGCGGGGTGCGCTCCCGTTGTTCAGTCCCAGCGCCTGCCAACCTAGCAGTTCGAAAGCACCCTCAGGTGCAAGTAGATAAATAGGGACCGCTTACTAGCGGGAAGGTAAACGGCGTTTCCGTGTGCGGCTCTGGCTCGCCAGAGCAGCAATGTCACGCTGGCCACGTGACCTGGAAGTGTCTCCGGACAGCCCTGACCCCGGCCTCTTGAGTGAGATGGGCGCACAACCCTAGAGTCTGTCAAGACTGGCCTGTACGGGCAGGGGTACCTTTACCTTTACTAGCCCTACTCTGAGTAGACCCATTATTTGCCTTGGCCCTGGCCCTTAAAGACATACACAACTTGTGAAGCAATAATGAACCTTCACATTTTAAAGTGACCATTCAACACCCTTTTCCCCAGAGTGCACAGCTGGGCTTGCTTCCTCGAGTCGCCTGGGCCTTTGCAGCAGCCAGTGGGCAGCCGCTCTCACCTTTGACCCCAGGCTGGCCTTTGCAGCAGGTGACTTGGTCTGGTGACTCTTGGGCGACAACCAGCTTTGAGAGGATTTCGGGTGGGGTGAACTTCCTCCCTGGGTCTCTCCCATCTCCTGACTTCCCCTTCACATTCTTCTCCCCCCAAGTGACGTCCTGCCCAGCCCCACTCGCTGACAAACGGTGGAGGGGTGTGGGTCAGGCTGTTCCCTGCCAGTAGGTTTCCGAGGAAATGGCTCCCGCGAAGGGGTCCTGGGGGGTCCCCGACAGGGTGGTGTTGGGGGGAAGTGTGTGGCTTGGCCTCCCTGCCCAGGGGGGGAAAAGGCGAGGGCTCAGCTGCCCAGAGTGTGGAGGGGGCAACCCCCCAGGGACCGTCCATGGCTGGCTTCCAAGGCACATGCAGAGGTGAGCTGGGTTATGTTCCCGGTCTGAGTGCTCAGCCCAGGGGGAGAGGACATAACTTCAGTGTCGCCAAAGGGGCCTGTCTAGGCCTAGGAAGGACCTAGGAACCCAGATAGACTGCCTCTGGCCCTGGAGGATCCTTGAGAGCCTAAGGAGAGCATGCTGGATCAGGCCAAGGGGACCAGCCATCCTTCCTCACAGCGGCCAAGCAGACCCCCCAAAGGATTCGAGCACAAGAGCCACTCTCTTCACCTGCAGTTCCAGCAAGAGCAGCAGCCTCCTCCTGCTCTTGTTCTCTGACGTTCAAAGATAGACTGGCTCTGCCCATGGAAGCTCCATTTAGCCTACCTAACATTTAGCACAATCCCACCTGCACCCCTACTCAGAAGTAAGCCCCCTCCCAAACTCACTTCTTTTCCTAGGTGGGCGGGAAGTGTTTTGTCGGCTCCTCTTTTTTGCGTTTGTGATTCCTGAGTAGCAGGGGGTTGGGCTGGATGTCCCCTGGGGGTCCCTTCAAACTCTACAGCTCTGTGATTTATCTTAAATTAAAGCGGGGTGGGTGGGACTCCAAATCCACAGTTTTGCAATAGCTTTTGTTAGGAGTACGAACCCCAAATGTCACAAATGTTCTGAGAAGTTTTTGGCAGGTTGAGATCTGTTTTATAAATAGCCAGGAATTTGGCAGGACAGATTCTTCAAACTGCGTATAAAAACAGTTTTGAACTTTTAAGGGAAAACAGGACCAGCTGATTAGAAAAAACACAAGGTGGATCCAATAAATGGAGTCGTTTGTTTTTTATTTTAATTATTTTTTTAAAAAAGAAGCAATGAACGTGGAAAGGAAAAAGGAAAATCAAGTGCTGCCTATTATAGTGGATGGAATATTCTGCTTAATGGGAACTTCTTAATCCTATTTATAGAATGCATTGGGCTTTGGAGAAATGCAAGGCAAATTCTGAATCACTGTTCAAGCAGTGGGGGGGGTTAATTTATATTTGTGTTTTAATCAGTATTACTTTTGCAATACAGGGGAGTGGATAAAGAAATGAAGCTGTGAGGGTCGTGAGCCAAGATGCAGAACAAAAGTTTTCTCTCTTCCAGGAACATGAGGAGTTTTGGGGAAAATTTGGAGCAGCTGAGCTGGGAGGAAGACGGGGAATTTTCCCTCTGCATTCCTGGAATAATTCTAATAGTTTAAAGGATGCTTGTCTCTCTCCCCTTCCAATGCTGTCTGTGTTGAGGTTTTGATCTGGAAACATCAGGGGAAAGCCAGCATGTTTTGGCCCCAATAAGGCAAGGCATCGCCAGGCAGACCTGCCCTGAATCTTTGCAGAACTGCTGCCAGCCTGTGCAGGCAGTGCTGAGCTAAGTCAGGGTTCCCTGGGGGCAGTGGGATTCCCTAGCAGGAGCGCCAAGTGGCGAGGGGGAAGCAGAGGGGCAAATGGCTCTCAGACTTCGGAAAGCCTGGACCTTGCTCCTCCATTTTCATGGCATTGGGTGGGACCCCCAAGGGCCATCCAGCCTAACCCACAACTAAAGAACCCCTAATTTTGTCACATTAATTAAATAGTTCTAATTGGATGTATGAATAAATGTGCCATTTTGCATTTCGTGGCGTTCTCTTCCTTAGCAAGGGTGCAGAGGACGACCTTGATGACCAAGGGTCTGGAAATCAAGCCTGGCAAGGAACGGTTGCAGGAGCTGGGTTCAGAGAGGAGAGTCATCTCAAGGAACAAGGTTGTTTCCTCCTGCTCTGGAGGGCAGGACTCGAACCCATGGCTTCAAGTGACAAGAAAGGAGATTCTGACTCAACATCAGGAAGAACTTTCTGAAAGTAGGAGCTATTCAAGAGTGGAACAGTCTCCCTCGGGAGGTTCAGGACTCTCCTTCCGTGGAGGTTTTTAAGCAGAGGTTGGAGGCTGTCCAGGGTGCTTTGTTGAACGGCGGCAGCAGCAGCGGTGGGCGGGGGGTGAGCTGACCCTTGGGGCTGCCCTCCAACTCTACCATTCCATGACTTTTGCTCCCAGGAGCTCAAAGTGGTGCACACAGGTCTCCCGCTCTTCATTTAAACCCTACAACAACCCTGTGAGGTAGGTCAGCCTGAGAAACAGCGACTGGCCCCAAAGACATGCAGTGGGCTTTGTCGCTGAGCGGTGGGATTCAAACCCTTGTCATCTTCCCCAGGCCTCCTTTAATCCTCACAACAACAGCCCTGCAAAGTAGGCCAGGCTGAGAGAGGGGCTCTAATTCCACCGTCCTTCATGGATTCGAACCCAGGTCCCTCAGGGCCTGACACTCTCCCCCACTGCACTGCAGGACTCTGCTCCTCTCCCTGCGTGGAATTAGGCTGGGGGCATATGCAAGGGGGGGGGGGCTGCCTTAGAGAGCAGAGGCCTCATCCTGCCTGCGTTGCCTTGGGCGCCTGCCTTCTGCTGCCTCCCAGAGGGAGGAGCTGCTGGAGAAACCCAGTTCAGAGAGGCTCCTATAAATAGCCCTGCCGGGTTCCCGCCGGAGCTATTTTTGGCTCTTCTGGAGCTATAATTAACTTGCCTCCGCCGTCTGCCTGGCACCACAGCCAGCCGGGGGGAGAAGAGCGGGCCAGAGCCAGCGGCAGCCGCGCAGGGCTGGCGTTGCAAGGGGTAAGGGGAGCCTGCCAGCAGGGCCTCAGCTGACCCCGGGAGAGCGGGCAGCAGAATTGCAGGACCCTCGCCCAAGGATCTTAGACCCATAGGGATTTGGGAGGGACCCAAGGGGTCATCCAGCCCAACCCACTGCGGTGACAGAGTTGGTGGTGGCAAGAAGTGGATTTCTTGGGGTGGAAAAGAGGGGCCTCCTCCTTCCGCAGCAACTTCCTGCAGACCCTAAAAGGGGGAGGGCTTTTTCAATCCGGGGGGCGTCTGCCAGTCTGGGCAAAGGGGGACGGAGCGGCTCATGTGAGATGATAACTTTGTGCAGTTGGGTGTCTCCTCCCCCCGCGTTCTTCTCTGTCCTTCTCCCAGGGGCACAAAGAGGCACAAACAGAGTTCAGGGGCACATCTTCAGCCGGGCAAAGACCCCCAAGGAGGGCTTTAGGGTGCGGTTTGGGCAAATTCACAGAGGAGGAGGAGGAGGAGGAGGAGGGTGCTCTATTCAGGTTGCAAACCGGGGCCCCTCTGACCCCCTCAAGTGGTTCCCTCGAGGGCAGGCCTAAAGCAGAGCCAGGACTCCCCACCCTGGAAAACAAGCCCTCCCCAACGCTCTCCACAAAACCCCCATTTTACACAACCAGTTTGTTCCCCTAGGGGCCAAGGTTCAGGGTGGTCCTCACCCGGAGTTTCCGCTCCCCCTTCCCGGTTTTGCACCCTTTGCTAGATAGTGCTGCACATCAGAAACACCCGCAAGGTGGGGGTGTGGAAATGCAGCAAGGAGCCAATGGAAAGCAGGATGGAGCCTTTTTAAAGAGGAGCAGATGTCTTCTTGAGTTTTTTCTCCCAACTCTGGATTCAGCACGGATTTCCCCAGGGGAATAGAGGATGCACAGAGGATGGGGAGAGGGGAGGTGTGGACAGGCCCCCAAACTGTGCAATTCCCTAAATAGAAGTTTTCAGAGTTTCAGAGTCCCTCCCTCCCGTTGGAATAAGGGCAGAGACGAGATGCTCCAGCAAATGTGAGTTTTTAATTCGTTGTGTGATCAATATCCTTATTGTTTTAAACAGCAATTCCACAAAATATTAAACACTGTGCGAGGAAAGAAACTGGTCTATGGCACACGGGAAGAAAAGAACGACGAAGGGCTTGGCCAAAAGAGAAAGGAAGCCAAGGAGGAGAGAGATGATCAAGCCTACGTTATGGACACGGGTTTTCACTTCCCTAAAAATACAATCTTTACAAATCTCGATTTGCTTTTGGCAACAATATCAGGATTTGGCAAATAAGAACAAGGAATTGGAGAAAGAATTCAAAAGCACAAAACACCTGTGTGGCAGGCAATCTTTTTTCTTCTCAAAAAAGAAAAACCACCTCTGAAATCAATGCATTGTAAGCTTGTTCAATTAAAAAGAGAACCTCGGAAAGTACTTATTTCATCAGTTTGGCAAAAAGAGAGAAGGGGGCAAATTGGCACCTTTGGAGAGTCAGGGGGACGTAAGGCCTGGATCTCCGGAGAAGAGATGTGGGTTTTTAGGGGGGGTCCCCCTGCTTCGGAGTGGGGTGCCGGGACAGGACAGCCGTGCCCCCTCCCCCTTCAACTGGAGCAGCGCAGAAGGAAGAGCTTGCAAGCGAGGGGCAGGGAGGGGGTTGCCGAGGAGGAGGCGGCCCTGGGGCATCTCTCTCTTGCCCCCCAGCCCAGCTGCCCAAACCCCCTCTTTGGTGCAGCAATGGCCCTGGGCAAGCAGGTGGAGAGGGGCAGGGAGCAGACATTCTCTGGCTGGCAAGCAAGGGGTTAAAGTGCCCCCCAGGGGAGAGGAGGGTTGGCGCACCTGCCATGGCTTTTTCTGGGGCTCCCGGGGGCTCCCCTCTCTTGCTCCCTCCCAGTTTTGGGCAAGGGCTGGGAAGGGAGGGCCGGTGCTCCCCTAGGACTGTGCGGACCCCCTAGGAGGAGCAAGCCCCCCCTCACCAAAGAGATGCAGACAGCTACAAGCAGCAGCGCCCGTCTGCACTGGGATGCAGCCAGGAAAAAGCAACCACAAGTCACAGCCACCCACAAGAAGATTTCTTTTACTATTAAAGGGGGGTGTCCTTCTGGACTCCCATTGCCTCCCCCCAAACACAGAGGGCTCCCCCTCCCCACAGAGGTCAGAAGCGGGGAGCCCCAACCCCCCTGCCTCCTCCATGGGAAGCAGCTCCTCCTAGGGACCCTGGCAGGATGGGGCCATTGGATATGGCAGGGGTGCCCCCCCGCCCTTGAGCCACCATAGCTGTGGCACAGCCTGCCCCTCACTCTGTAGGTGAACCACACCCCTCCCTCACTCCCCATCCTGCTCTCAGGGTCTGGCCCCCCAGGACCCCTCCTGCTCCAACCATGTGGGTATGTGGGGGAGCTCCCACTCTGCCCTAGGCCTTGATCCAGGTTTGTGATGCTGGTTGGCTGTGGGGTGGGCAGAGAGAGGCAGCAGAGAGAAGGTGATTTTGGGGGGGGGGGGCTGCAGGACCTCACCAGGAGGAAGGCCACTTGAGGGTGGAGCCAGAGAAAAGAACAAGACTCCCCCAGGCCCAAAGGACAGCAGAAAGGGGCCACATTTGCTGCTTTTGTGGTGTGCATGCGCCTATGTCTTGCTCTGGGGACCGCCCCCCCCAAAAAAGGTCCAGAGAGGGTCTGGGCTTGAGAGCGCTGGGGTAGAAAGCAAAGGGGAAATGGCTGGGTTCAACTCTCAGGGGTCAGCAGCCCAGCAGGAGGAGGAAGAAATGCCCAGGGAAGGCTGAAAAAATCTGGGGTTGGGGGGCTGCTTGAGTCACAGCAAGGCCACCCCCCTGGCGAGGAAGGGAAGGAAGGAATGGGACAGAGCAGCAGGGGCACCCCTTTGGATCCCCCCCATCTGGCTCAATGTGTGACAAGGTGGAGAACGCAGACGCCACAGGGTTGGGGGGGCTTTGGGGGGTGTCCCTTTCCGCCGAACCTCCTTCTGCGGGAGACTCTCTGCAGAGGACACACCAACGCCACAGCCATGGGGGGGGGGCGTGTCAACCCGACTCCCCAAAAACCCCAGGAGGGAAAGGAGCAAAGCAGAGCTCCTTCTGCCCCCTCCCTTCCACTGTGGCCCCTCCATTTTTCTTTTCCAAGGACAGCAGGGACCGACTGCCAAATGAGGCCTCCTTCCCTTGGGGGCATCCGAGAGCAAACCTGCTGGCTTGGGTGGACCCCCCCCCCCCTTTTGGGCCTGACACAGCTGTAGAGATGCCTCTGGGGCCTGGATGCCAGGGCAGAGCGAGGGGCAAGGGGCTTTGGGACGGGGCCTTTCCAATCTCTCTCTCCCCCTCCCTCCTTCCCTTCAGGAACAGTTGCCTGGGCTGTGGGGTCCCATGGCCTGCCCCCCATCCCCATGAGACAGGCCACCTTCGGCCTCTTCCTGCAGGGCTCTCGTCCACAGAGTCCCCTCCGCTCTTCCCCCAAGGAGAGAACCTCCTTTCTCCCTTGCCAGGTGGGGGGCAGGAAGATGCCCACTTTCTGCTCCCCCCACATCGAGGAAGGAGCCTTTTGCTCTCTCCTTCGAGGGAGTTGTTTATGGGGGACTCATGCAGGGAGACGCAGCCCTAGCTGGGCGAGGGGCTCAGGTTAGGAGGGGTGCACAGGAGGGGGTCTGCTCCCCAAGGAAGGGAGACTCTCCTCCTCCGTGGGGACAGGAAGGCACCCCCTGGCCCCCCACCCAGCCCTGTCAGGGATTCTGCAGGGGGTCCGTGGCACTTCCAAGGCAGGAGACACCTTGGGGAATGGCGGGGGCCAGGTCATGGTTCCGGCCTTCTCCCCACTGCTCCTGTGAGGCTTTTGAACCAAGGACTGCAGGGTGGGTCATTTGCAAAGGGGCACAGTGCGCAGACGCACGTGCAGAGAGCCCATCTCCCACAGAGCCACACCTCTGGTCTCACCTGCCAAGGGCCAAAGTGGGGAACTTTGGCGTCCAGGCTGACCCCGGCCCACCGGACGGACATCAGGGTGGTTTCCAAAAGGGCATGCCCGCCTCCCCCAAGCACCCCCTGTGCTCCTCCACCTGGCCACCTTTGTTCCCGGGATTGGGCTCCCCCTGGGGGTCAGAATCGGACCTGGGCTTGCTGCAGTCTGCACCCTGATGGAGCCCCTCTCTGCCCCTGGCACGCCTCGGGTGTCCAATGCTGCCGAGAGACAGACCAGGCAGGAGCAGGCTATAGGATGGTGCAGGGCTTCTTATCCTTGAAGGGGTTCTCAGAGGCTGGGACGCCCACCAGCAGAGGGTCGTTCCTGGCCTGCTGCTCGCAGTAATTCATGAGCTCCGAGGAGGCTTTGGAGACCTGAGTGGGGAAGAAGGAGAGAGAGGAATGAGAGCAGCAGCAGCAGCAGGATCAGGTCCCCCTCTCAGCCTGTGCAGATGTGCCAGGGGAAGTCCGCAGGTGGGACTCTTGCGCAAGAGAGACTGCCTGCCTGCCGGCCACGGAAAAGCGTTGCTGCCTCTGACTTTGGAGGCAGAGCCCCCCCCCCCCCCGCTTGTAGGAAAGGGGCTGGCGATGGGGGGGGAAGGGTGCTTCAGATTACTGAAATACGAAGCACCTTACCATCATGGGCATAGCTGGGGGGGGGCAGGTGCCCGCCCAGTCAAGGAAATAAAGAAAAATACTTAACTAAAAGTCGATATTGTGGGAATATTTTGAGAGTTTTTTCTGAGCACTTGTGGTCAAAAGGAAGTAATTTGAAGCAACTGTTGTTGAGACATTTCGTTCCGAATCTGCTAGATGGAGCACAGGATGGGGATGGGGTGTCCCGTGCCCCTAGAACCTAAGTCCTGGCCACGCCCATGCCCCCCATTTATTTAAGGCAGGAACCGCGTCTGGACTAATCTCAGGAGAACCATGAGACAAGGATGGAAACACTGAAGGACAAGACGGGAGCTGTGTTTCAGCTCCATGCTTAGCAGGGGTCCCTCCATGCCCCCCGCCCCCCCTCTTCCTGTCCTCCTCGTCTTCCTTTGGAGACCTTGGAAGGTGCAGCAATGGGGTTTGGGAGCCAGAGTTTTATTTCTGTCCCAAGGTCTCTTCTGGGAGCCAGACCCCAAGAGAGGCTCCCCGAGACCCCGGACAAGAGGCGTGGGCAGATACACTCAGCCCCCCATTGCCAGAGTGATTGGCCAGAGAAGCTGTGGGGGGGCTCTTTGCTCTTGCATTAGGAGTGGGGTGGGTAGGTAGTTTGGACAGCCCAGGACGCCCCTGCCCCCGGGAGAGCTTTGCAGGACCCTGTGGGGTGTGCTGGGGGGGCGGCCCTCCTCTTTCCTGGCGCACCTTTATCCTCTCGATCCCGGCCTCGATCCGCAGCTGCTCCACCAGCTTCCGTGCCTGGGCGATGTTGTTAGTGGTCGACATGGTCTGCCATGGGCCCTGCGTCAGCCCCTGGAATGCTGCGAGGGGGAGAGGAGAGGAAGAGGATGTGGGGCTTCCTTCTTTCCTGGAGTGACCCACTCCCCTCCTGCTGCTGCTGCCTCTCAGGGCGCCCAGGTGAGCAAGAGCAGCTCAGGCATCTCCTGCTAATGTGTCTTTAAACTTAAATATTTACATTCCCTTTCTTAAAATACAGGCTATCAATCTGAAACAAATCTAGAAGGCACAATTTGCTTCAAAGGAGAATGCTATGCTATGTTTGTCATTTCTTAATCTTCCGACATGCTCTGCATTTTGTATACTTGTACTTCTCATGCTCTGTGTTTCTGTGTTTTGGATGTTTGCTATAAGCTGTTTTGAGCACAGCTCATTGTGGGAAAATGGCATAGAATTGTAGGGTTGGAAGGGACCCCAGGGGTCATCTAGCCCAACCCTCTGCAGCGCAGGAATCTTTTCACCCAATGTGGGGCTTGAACCCACAACCCTGAGATTAAGGGTCTCCTGCCCCAGCATGTAAGTGAACTCACTCACTCAATCAGTCAGTCAATCAATCAATCAATCAATCAATCAATCAATCAATCAATCGGAGGGAGGCCTCTTCCCTTTCCCCCTTTTTACGATAACATTATTGCCAACCCCACCCCTCCCTGAAGTACAGAGACAGTGCTAAGGAGCAGTCCATGGGAACCGAGACTCAAAGCGGTTCCGCCCAGCAGGAATAAATCAAGGGAAAGGGTGGCTCTGCAGTGTCCCAGGAGAAAGCCGTGTTTGAGAAGCTTGCACAGAGTCAAGCTGCACAGAAAGCAATGCTGCTTTCCCCCCAGGGTGTAAGAATTCTGCCCCAGACCTGCGACACCCCAGCCCCTGCTTGGATTCAGATTGCTCTCTCATTTCTGTTTCCGGGTTCCTGCGCCTTGAACAGCTTTCTGCACTGAGGGGATTTCAGCAGGGTATAAGCTCTATGGGAGAATTATGTTTTTTTAAAAAAAATTTTATTGAATGATTTTATGTTACAAAAAACAATACAGCCATACCACCATTAAATATAATTAAGAAATAAAAATTACATGCATCGATATTTAGTTTGTTATTTGTTATTTACTGTCTTATTTCCTCCCAAATATTGCACCCAACAACACACATATGTGCAGAGACCCACACACCCATACCCCCCCACACAAAATGATAATAATGAAAGTAAATATTTTTCCGCTTTTATCTTCCAAAATATTTTCTTCAACTTTGACTTCCTGTCAAGTCTCTTTGCATATGTTTTATCTTACATTTGAATGTACACAAAACAATAAACCTTTTTATATAATTTTTCTAATACATTCTGAGCTCTATGGGAGAAATTGGCTACCCAGTGCCTTAGCTAGGGGTGGGCCAGGGGGCTAGCCGGGGTTTTTGCCTCCAGAGGGGCACCATTGAGGTGCATGTACACAAATGTGCCAAACTGGGTCTTTGACCCAGGTGAAATAAAGTCTAGGTTCTTTAACCAGGCCTTTGGCTGACTGACATTCAATGAACTTTTAAAATGTGTTGCGGGGGGGGGGGGGGAGAGATTGGGTTGTTTTTGTTTTATGCAGACAGGTTCCAGGACAATTGGACGGTGCCTTGAAGGGCTGCACAGAGACGAGGTGGAAAAGGGCAGGAAAAGCTTCTGGCTTCTCCCCCAAAACAGGAGACCCCCCCTGCCCTGTTCAATCCCCTGTAGCAGAGCCTCCCTCCTGGGCTCCCTGGTGCAAGGGGGGTCAGGATCGGGGCCACAGGATTTGCAAGGGAGGAGTCCACCTGCAGCCCAGGTGTGACTCATCTGCAGCCCAGGCTCCCCCCTGCATAAAAGGGGCTTAGCAAGGGGCTTAGCTGAAAGAAGCTTTCAGGAGGGAAGGGGCGGAAGAGTTGGGCAGCTGATTGCATTGGAGGCGGCGTCAGCAGGTAGGTGCCCCAAGAGAGCCGAGTTCCTCCAGTTCAGACTGGGAGTGCTGGTTTTGGAGCTTTCTCCAGCGAAACCTGGAGGCTTCTCTCCCGGGAGGAGGGAGCACGTGGGGGGTGAAGGAGAGGATCTCTTAAGGCACCCAGAGAGAAAGCAGGGGGTTCTCAGCCCCCTGCCCTCCCAGGAGTCCTTGGAGGTGTTATTCCAAAGATGGTGTGTGGCAGTTTTGGAAGATTTTAGGGACTGCCCCGCCCCTTAGCCAAAGACCACCTAAAAGCACCACACCGAATTCTGAATCTGCAGCAGAAATCTGAGAGTGTGGCTTGTGAGGGTTTGTCAGAAGACCTGATAATGCTGGCAGATTGCCTTATCCTGGCCAGTCGGGGACATTTTTGAAATGGTTTCTGAAACCTGCCCTATTCACACACAAAATGTGCTCTTTTGACTGGATTGGAAGGATTTGTAAGTGAAAAGAACCTTTGGGAGAGGTGTTTCCAAGCTATTCTCTTTTGCAGAGAACAAATTTGGGGTCCTTAAGTGTGAAGATGACTTCTGGATTGCTCCCCTGTTCTATTTTAGAAATAAGAATAATTTTTTTATTATTTACAGTCAGCCCACCTGACTTGGTTATACTTATGTGTGTTTTACCTTGTGTACTTACAAACATTCGTTTTATTTCTGGCACCTTAGAATTCTTAAAACAGATGGAAGGCTTACATGTGATACGGAAGGAGGAGGGGGGGTACCCATCTTTCCCCCCACCGCTTCCTGAAGGGGCCCGAGGCGATGACCTCGACAGT
Source organism: Podarcis muralis (assembly GCF_964188315.1). Taxonomy (NCBI): domain Eukaryota; kingdom Metazoa; phylum Chordata; class Lepidosauria; order Squamata; family Lacertidae; genus Podarcis; species Podarcis muralis. Next base: position 953,996 of record NC_135672.1, on the reverse strand, counting down.
GCCCAACTCTGCCTAGAACCCTCAGCCCCCACACCGTTACACAAGCACCACACTATACCCCTGCCTTATGAATAAAAGGCTCTCTTTCCTATCTTTATACGGGCGAAATAAGCCCCATCTTTCTTATGCCTTCCTCTCGCCCTATTTCTAACATGAGTAGACCGTATCATACTGTATCCCCATTCACTATACTGGGCCGCACTTTAGCCAATCACAGCCATGCATTTGCCCTGCAGAAGCTAGCTCCGGGAGCTACTGCACGCCTCATTTCACTCCTGACGGCCCCCCACTGCGAGAACAATGGATCCGAAACCAAGGACCTCGTAAAACGGTCAAATCTTGCTACAATCTTGCTACAATGTATCCATTCTTGTTACAATGTATCCATTCTGTTTCCGCTTTTGATCAACAATACGGAATGGGTTGGAAAGCGTTGAAACCTTTGGAAATTGATATAAAATCAACCGTAACTCCGATTTCTTCGCTCTTGATGTCATTCAACTCAGTTCCCTTTGGACTCCATGATGCTACCCCTACTTCCATAATCCCCGAAACGGCAGGTCACGTACACAGGAACTTCTTAATCCTGTCAGATCGTTTCGCCTAACCCTTCCTCCGGGCAATACCAGGTGGCAGACGATGCATATCTCTGGCCCATTGTCTTGCCACCACCGGTATTCAATAAATGTTTATCTATGTATATCTCTCGCAGGGCTCTTGCACTTGTGGCCCTGGGAGAACAGGAGGCTGTACTAGATGGGCTCTCTTTATGTTCCTATGCTGGAAAATGTGTGGTCTTTACTTCCTTTCTGGAACAAGAAATCCTGCACTGCTTTTGTACAGTGGAGGCAGTCCACCTCCACAACCCGATATTGTGTGAGGATGGGAGGGGGCAGGTCTGATCCAGCAGCCAGCTTCTTCAGAGGCCCTCATGGAGCCTCCAGGTCCAGAGGCAGTCTATCAGGGTCCTGAGGGGCATTTGTCTGCCGTGAGTACAGGAGGCTGAGCTGGACTTTGGGCCTGGTCTTGCAGCTGCAGGGCTCTTTTTCCAGGTCTTCCCTGAAGACGGCTGGGAACGCGGCGCCTGGCTGGTGGGTCGCAATCCTGCTTCAGGGCGCCTGAACTGGGTCAGCAGGTGGGTCTCCTGCCCTGAGGAGAGTCCAAAAGCAGCAGCAGCAGCAGCCGTGTTTCTGGGAGGAGCAAGGGCGGCAAACCAGGTCCAAGCCTGGCTCTCCTCCTGGATGGCCATCTCTCTCTCTCTCTCTCTCTCTCTCTCTCTCTCTCTCTCTCTCTCTCTCCTTGGCTCGGCCAGCCTTTCCGCTCTGGCCACAGACCCCTTGCTTAAGAGGCTGGGCCCCCACCCTGGGCTCCCCCTGCTCAGCTGGGACTTCTGGGGTGTTTTTGCTCCCTCTCCAGCAATCGCAGAAGGGGAGGAGGAGGAGGGTCCCAGCACAAGCACCAAGGCGAAAGCTAGCAAGTTAAGTCCTGGGTGTCATTATTGTTGTTGATTACTAGTGCACCACCCTTCACCTGCAGAACTCAGGGCGGTTTGTCTTCTTTGCTGGGGGCTGCCGCCCCACAGTGCTGAGCTCTGGCCTCTTCTTGCCACCAGCCAACCAGGCAGTGGGGCAGAAGGGGCCGGAGTGGGGGTCACTAATCCAGCTGAGAACGAGGAAGCCCTTTCTGTCTGGAATGGGTCCCTGAGAAGATGGGGGGCTCTCCTTCCTTGGAGGTTTCTAAGCAGAGCTTGGGCGGGCATCTGTCAGGGATGCTTTATCTGAGAGTCCTGCATTGCAGGGGGCTGGGCTGGATGACCTCTGGGGACCCCTCCCAACTCTGGTTCTCTAACAGCTGGACCTCAAAGCCTTAACTCTCTGCCTCCGCCCCTCCAAGCTGAACCTCTCTCTGCAAGCTCCTTCACACTTTCCTCCAGGGGCTTCCTCTGCCTCCCCTCTTATCTCTGATTGTTTTTCTTTGCCCTCCTCTGAATTTCTTCCAAATTTCTTCCAAAGAGCAGCATCCAGAACTGGCCTCAGGCCGCTGAGATGCTGCCATGGAGCCCCCCCCCCCCTGCACAGTCCAGGTCCCCTTTCAGTCAGAAGGCTTTCCGTCCCGGGGGCCGCACGCCCATCTGCACAACCTTCCAGGGGCCAGTGGTGGAGGCGAATGAGTGGCAAATGTCAGGGCTGCCTTTGGTTAGCAGGTGACGCACACTCACCCCTCCTTGAAATGAGAGGCAATTGTCCAAGAGCAAAAGCACTGCCAGAGCCTTTTGAGGGCCAGGCAGTAAGTCATGGAGACATGTTCATGTCACCCCATCCTCGGGGTTCAATCTCGCCTTGAACCTGTTGCGCAATAAACGTGGATCTTCTGCATCTTGCTCCCATCTCCGGCTGCACTCATTTTGCTCCGCAGGGACTTAGTCCGACGAGCTGGGTGGCAGAGCAGCCTCGCACCCAGCTTTTACCGTAACAGCTGCTTGTGCAAAATGGCTTCTCCGTGCATGGGGAGGCCTGACCCCCTCCCAATGGGGCCCTGATCCTATGGGTGTGGCAGTTTCTGTGGGGGGCTTTGGGTCTTCTTGTGCCTTTAGGGAACCTCCAGGCTCAGAGGCAGTCTATCTGGGCTCCCTGGTGCTAACTGTGTTTGGCGACTGTGAGAACAGGACCCTGGGCAGGGCAGCTCCATTCCTGAGAGTGTGGTGCTGACAACACCAAGGCTGCAGGCTCCGTTCCCATATTACTGCATCAGAGGGTTGAATGGGATGACACTTGGGGTTCCTTCTGATGATTCTATGATCTGAGCACAAGAGCAGCTCTTCCCTCCTTGTGGTTTCCAGCAGTGAGGATTCAACTGTGGAGGGGAGATCACATAGCTGAAGCGCTGGGTGACCCCTGAGGGTTGTCTAGCAAAAGCCCCTGCAAGGCAGGAATATGCAGTTGTCTCTTACCATGACTGAATCTGCAACCTTGGCCTTATCAGCACCCTTTTAACTAACTGAGCTATCCAGGCTGATATTCATCTGTTTGCAATCTCAGCCGCCTTGATGCAGAGTCAGGCCATTGCAGCTCAGTACTGCTGGCACTGACTGAGTGGCTCTCCGGGGTCTCGGGTTCACAGGGCATTCCCAGCCCGGGGGGGGGGGGATGCTGAACACAGGGAACCCTTTTGAATGCACCAGGAATGCCCCCCTCTCTGCCCGAGATGCAGCAAGTCTAGAGGGAGAAAAGGCTTAGCAGTTCCCTAAAAAGCATTTTTTTTGGGGGGGGGGGGGGGACGGAGCCTGGGCCAGAGATCTGGATTGTGGCAAGCGGCAAGCTTGCACCCTGGTTGGAGGGGCATGAGAATCCTGCCCTTTCCCCCTCCTGGCTCCCTGTTTCTGGCGCAGGAGGAGATTTGAGAGCCCTCCTACCGAGAACCCTGCCTGCTTTCCTCTCTCGTCTTTGTCCCCTGCAGAGATCATGGCTTCTAGCAGCACCAGGGAGGGTGCCTGTGATAGGCAGCGTGACTCACAGCCATCAAGAACACTCACAAGGAGAGAGAGAGGTGTATTCCCACATGCTTTGCTGTCAGAAAGGCAGACTCGGCACCCATGGGGTGAGTCAGCGCCCCAGGCCAAGCTGGGGGAATCACCCAGGCTGCCCCACCCACCCACCCACAAGGCCCTTAACTGGGGGGTGCGAGTGAGAGAACGCTCAGCATTGCCATGACTTCATTGCCAGCACCCTCCCATGGTGCAAATGCTCCCAAGGCACCAAAACTGCAGTTCCTGCATTGCAGGGGGTTGGACTGGACGACCCCTGGGGCCCCTCCCCACTCTGCCCTTCTAGGACTCTACAACAAGGAAGCGGCTGGAGGGGAAAGCCTGCCTCTCGCTTCTTTACTCTGCAAACCTTCCTCCTGCCTGGCAGGGCTGGAGCAGGGCCAAGTCCCTACGTGAGAGGAGGAGGGAGCAGCTGAGGGGGAGAGACTTTGCATGCAGAGGCCACAAGCAGTGGCAGAAGTTGATTTCTGAAGCCCTGTGCCTCCGTCCCCCGGCTCCCTTTCCTAGGTGAATGGGCAGCCGAGCCTGGAGACAGAGGCACTTTATGACCCATAAACGCTGGGTTTAAAAAATGCATGCAGCACAGATCTTTTCAGAGTTAGGCCTAAGTCAGCTTCTGCAGACATTGAGAGCTGCCTCTTCTCTCTGCCCCCTTCCCTGGTTCCAAGGGGCTGGAGGGAGGGTGTGATCCTGCTCCCATCTCCAACCACATGGGTGAAATCTGGAGGACTCTCCTTAGCTGCTGAAGCAGGGATAGAATATCAGAGTTGGAAGGGACCCCCAAGGGTCATCTAGTCCAACTCGCTGCAATGCAGGAATATTTTGCCCATGACCCTGAGATTAAGAGTATTTTTGCACTACCAGAAATTGCAAGGAGGGGGAAAGGAATTGCCTTGTTGTCTCCCACCATGCAGGCAGAGCAGAGCTAACATGGCCTGTAGCCACAGATGTGCCCATAGTCATCTCCATGAGTTAGTCATAGAATCAGGGAATCGTAGAATTGGAAGGGACCCTGAGGGTCATCTAGCCCAACCCCCTGCAATGCTGTAATAGGCAGGAATAAGCAGCCATGCCATATGGGAACTGAACCTGCAACCTTCTGGGAGGGAGTTCCACAGATTTCCAACCACTGGTATTCAGTAGCCACTGATGCAGCCTTAGCTTTGCCAGGTCCTGATTCTATGCTTGAGCATTCCTGCATTGCAGCGGGTTGGACTAGATGACCCTTGGGGGTCCCTTCCAACTCTACAATTCTAAGTTGGCCGCCATCCCTGCCTGCTGGGGGGCAGGTCTAGGACCCCTTTACTGCTGCTCCCACCCCCAGGAGGGTCTCGCATTAACCCTCTCCTTACCCCCATTGTTTTGCACCAAACACATTGGGTGAGTTCTTCCCCACCTAATTTTAAATGCAGAGAAAAGAACCAAATTGTTCATTCAGCGCCTAGGAGGACTCTGGCTGCAGGAAGTGTGGAAGCACAAATGGAGCCGTCTTTGTTCTCCCCAGACAAGCTGGGGGAGAGCAGCCCTCCGTTAGAGCAGCACACACAAAACAGCCTTTTTGTGTTCCTGCAAAGCATGAGGTCACCTTCTGAAAGGGCCACAGGAAAAGAGCCGGGGCCTCGCTGGCTCCTTCCTGGGGTGTTTCAGGAGAAGGGACAGAAGGAAAGTCAGAGGCGAGCAGGACTGGCTCCTGCCCCTTGTGTGGGGCTGGATGGGGCCACCAGAGATTCAAGTGTGGAAGAGACACTGTGCAGAACCAGCTGGAACCGTGGCTCATGAGTCTGCCCTGGGGATGGGGCCTGGGCCCTTCTGCATGCATCCCCTCTCCTCCCAATTCACATAGCAGCAGAAGCCCCGCCTGCGTGGGCTGGCAGGACTGTAGGCAACTCCTGAGCAACCTGGACTCTTCCTGAGCTCAGTGGGGCAGGGCACCTGCTCTGCATGCAAACGACCCCATGGCACTTCCAGGTTGAGCTGGGGCAGAGAGACCCCTGGCAGGCAACAGGCACAACGCGGTGTGAGGCGGTGAGCTGCGTTCTGCATGCCTGGCAGCCGCCCTTGCTGAGCAGCTGCCTTGGCTCCCTGTGGGGATAAGCAGCCCCCCCCCCCCGCCATTCTGAGCCCCCCCCCCCCGCTAAGCTGCCTCTCAAAGCAGAGCCGCTGGCCATGATGTAATGCGTGAGTGTCTCTCCCTCCCCAGCGAAACAGAGGCTCCTGTGTCTGCAGAAGGGGCTGCCCCCCACCCAGCACAATGGCAGGAAGCAGCGAAAGCTCAAGGTGACATCATCACCCCAAACAAAGGGGAAAGATAGCGCGGGAGGATGGGGATGGGGGGGGGGCTGGAGAGGCAGAGAGAAAGAAAAGAGCTGAGCACACCCCCCCCCCCGGCTGAGCACCCTTCTCTGCCAGGTAGGGCTGCCAACCTGAATAAAATATTGGGAAGGGGGAGGTAAGCCCCGCTCTGCATAATCGATCACAAGATGCCACATTTGAATGGAAATGCCCATCAACGGGGGTGGGGGGTGGAAAGCACCCTCAAATACTGTATTTGGGGGCAGCAAAGGGACCTTGGCCCCCAGGAGTCGGCTCCTATGCCCCCAGGCAGGTTTCAAATTGGTCAGAGACAGGATTACTTGAAGAGCTGCCCCACGCAAGATGGAGCAAGCTTGTTATAATAATAATAATAATAATAATAATAATAATAATAATAATAATAATAATATATTTTTATCCCGCCCTCCCCAGCCAAAGCTGGGCTCAGAGCGGCTAAAAACAGTAAAATAAGACATCTCCTGCTCCGGAGGGGAGTACCTGAACTGACAGGAGATTCTGACTAGACTTTAGGAAGACCTTCCTGAGGGGAAGGGTCTCCCTCAGAGGGTGGTGGGCTCTCCTTCACCTGAGGTTTTTCAGCAGAAGTTGGGTGGTCTTCATTGGGATTCCTCAGTTGCAAGGCCTGCATTTCAGAGGGTTGGGCTGGATGACCCTTGGGAGTCCCCTCCAACCCTCCAATGCTATTATTTTGATGTGAGTGGGGTGAAAACACCTGCATGCATGAGGGCCCCCGATCCCAAAATGATCACCCATTTGGACACACGCCTGCATGGGAAGAGAAATCCTGTGGTGGTGTAGAGGTTTGAGAGTCAGACTAGGACCTGGGAGACCGGGGTTCGAATCCCCCCACTCAGCCATGAAGCCCACTGGGCGTGACCTTGGGGGCCGGCTGATGACTCTCTCAGCCTGGCCTACCTCACAGGGCTGCTGTGGGGGTTCTGCGAGGAGCAGGGAGCCCCCCACTCACCCCCTTGGAGGAAAAAGGTGGGCTACAAATGCTACACAAACAAAGGCTGCCAGAATCCCCAAGGGAGGAGTTTGCAGCTGGAAGGCTGGCTACCTTCGTGCCCCCCTTGAGGCAAGGGTGAAACCAACACTGCCCCCCTCAAAAATGGAGGCCCACCTCCCCACTCACGACCCCATGGAAAGGCAGCACACATGCGCTGGCTGTGCCAAATGCATTTCAAGGCCCCCCCCCCCCCCAAATCTAAGCCTCCTGCCATGGAACAGATTTTCACTGATCTCACAGCATAAAACATGATGACTCAGTTACGCTCCATGACTAAGGATGAGAATATATATAAATCTGTGTTTGTGGCTTAATTTGGAATCATGAAGGAAGCCTTCACTTGCTTCCAGAGCTGCGTTTGGACGGCTGCTCAGAAACCGTTTTCATTCCGCTCATTTTATCAGTGCCTTGTTTTTATAGTGATTGTTCAGCTGCCTTAAAAGAGGGGGTTGCCATTTGGAAAGGGGCATGGAACTCCTTGAAATGAGAGGGAGCTGCTGTGATGGCGCTTAAAGATCTTACCCAGGGAGCCGAACTGCGGAACTCCCTCCTGCAGGAGGCAGAAGAGGATTTCCCTTGGTTGGTGACAAAATCATGGAGGAGGAGGGAGATGGCTATTAGTGGCCCCTGCCATTACTGCAGCTCGCCTCTGCCTCCACAGCTGGGAGGCAGCAATGCCAGTTGGGGAAGGGAGATAATGGTCTGGTGTTCGAATCCTGATTGTGGGTTTCCCATTGAGGCATCTGGCTGGCCACTGTGAGGATGGTGGACTGGGTGGGGCCCCCCTGACTTTTCTTATCCTCTCCGAAAGATGCGCAGGCACAGAACCCAGTGCCCACGGTTACCCTGAAAGTCTTGGTGTCCCTTGCAAAGCCGGCTGCTTGCACTGACTGCCATCGCTGGCTTTCCTGTTAACAGCCAGACGTGGCTCCGTGGGCTGGGGGGGGGGCTGGCAAACCCCAGAAGTGGCCCCTTGGAGTGGGATTTCTGAACCTGAGCTGCCAGTGAAACAGCCGGGCCTTCAAACTTTGCTCAAGTGTCACAGGTGAGCTGCTGCACTAGCTTCCGTCACAGGACAAGGGAGCAACCTTGGGGGGGGGCGGCAGGTAACCTGTCCTAGTTTGTGTCTGCAGAGGTGGCTCCAGAAAGCTGCCTGGGTTCACAGGGGTGTGTGAGATGAAAGGCAGGGTTGGGGATTTCAAAACATGCACACGAGCCGGGGGTTGCAGCAGTGGCAAGGTCCACAAAAGCACTCAGGAATTCCATGCCCCTTAATTCTGTATCTGGTCCTTGCAGCTATACCCATCTATGAGACAGGCTCTGGGAGAAAAGCCTGAGGAAGCATCTGCACCCGCTGCCTTGTGGACATCTTTGGGAGGGGGAAAGGATCAGGAGTAAACCCTGCATAAATCTGGAGCAAAGTCCCTAAGGCGGCTGGATGGCACCTTACACGCCTCCTTCCGGCAAATCCTGCAGCCCAGCGGATGCCCAACGTCTTGCTCTGCTTTCCTTTTTTACCCCATCAGTGAGGCCAGGGGGGGGGGTGTCTCATTGTCTGGGCAGCCCAGGACCCCCAGACACACGACCCAGGCCTGCGCCAAGGGGAGGTCACTTGGTTGCCACGAAAACAAGGTGGGAGGCAGCAGTTACGAGTTACCGGTCTTTGCAGCCACAGTGGGAGACTCCAGCAGTTGGTTTCACCCCCAGAGGCACATTCTATTGTCTCTTGAGACAGATGGATGCTAGCAAAAGAAGCTCACAGAATCACAGAATTCTAGGTCATCTAGTCCAACCGCCCACAATGCAGGAGTCTTACACCCAGGGGCAATTAAGGTTCTTATAAGAATTCTAAGGTCTCAAATGTAAATTAAATGTTATAAATGTACAAGGCAAACACATACATAAGTATATAAACCATGTGCCTGAAATAGTACAGGAGAGCAGACCTTGAAGCCATTTTTACTCTCGCAAATTGACCAAATATTTTTCTGAAGGAGAAAAGAAATGGGAAAGTATTTGCATTGTCTTTTGCTTACAAATCCTGTCTTAAGGGCATATTTGTATATGAATAGGGTGAGCCTGTGACCTGAATTCAGGAACCATCACAAATCATCGCAAAAAAATGGCCAGGCTGCCCAGATAAAGCAATCAGTGACCATTATCAGGTATCCTGGCAAACAGGATTTCTACTGTAGAGCGCCTCCTTCTGTGATGTATCTGTAAAGTTTCAGGGGGTGGTCTTGGGCTACAGGGTAGGCTACTTCAAATGTCTATATAAGGGTATGCACACCATTGTTCTGAGTTCTCTCCTCGCTCCTGTGTGTGGGGAGTGGGGATCCTGTTGCAACAGTACTTAGCCGCTTTGCTTCTCAATATACTCTGGTTGGCCTCTGTTATTTTCTCCTACCAAAAGGGAACCCACTATATACAGGCTATGGATACCCCGTAAAGGAAAAGGAGCAGGGTTTTTTTTCCTTATAAAGGTTAAACAGGAATTAAGATTGAAAGGGCAATTAAGTGAAAAAGGCCACAGCGTTAAGCGAAGCGGCCCTCATCCTTCCCTCTCTGGGTGCCTATGGAAAGGAGCAGGCTGGTGTGTTGGCCCGGGAAAGAAGCAAAAACCAGCCCTGTGGAGGAGGCCTGTGCAGCAGCGCAGGAGGGAGGAGCTGTTGGCCTCTTCGCAAGCTGCACCATTTATTCTGCTTTGAGGGCTGGAAAAGGTTCCCCAATAAATTGGAAAGCAGATTCTTTTCACATTTCAAGTGCTGCCTTTTTCATACAGTCGGTTGCAAGAAATGCGGCAGAGTCACAGCACTTGCCTACTCAAGAGTTGTGTTCTGTGTGGCTGATTCTCACAGTACATGACTGAAGCCTTGTGCAGGAAAAAGAAGAGGCCTCCGACCATTGGTCCAATTAGCTCAGTACTGACCACACTGACTGGCAGGGGCAGCACCCCCGGGGGGGGGGGGGAGGAATCCTGACCAGCTCCAGTTGGAGATGCAGGGGACTATCAGTGCTGCAACCGAGTTACGACTGACTAGAACCTGCAAACTCTCCTGACTCAAGTGCAAGCAATTTCCAATTCAGTGTGATCTCCTCCCTGGAAAACCGTCCAGCGTAACAGGATTAACTTAGCAAAGTTTCGTTCACACTGCAATGAGCACAGATGGTCTGGCAGAAATTCTCTTAAGAACCTGCAAGAAGCACAGCTTTGCTGCTAAATATATATTTTAACACAGTGTACTCTGAGTTTCTGCTCAGTGACTGTTGTGAAAACGTAAGTGCTGAGCCACCCATCCCTCTCTTGCTGGCCACCTAAGCACAGGCCTGGCACGCTCGGATTCAGAAAAGGTGAAAAGGTGACCCCCCCCGACTTGTGGCAGGTTTTTATGGTTCTCCAGACCCAGCTAAAGAAGTGCAAGGAGTTGGGTGTTCAGGGCAGAGCCCAGCTCACATGAACGCCTGCCCCCCTTTTGGGCCGGGACTGTCCCTTGCAGAGAACTGGCAGCTGTCTCTCCAACTTCCCTTTGGCGGGCAGTGGGAAAGCAGGAGGGGACCTATGGGAAATGTGCATCTAAAGGTCAGATAGTTCTTTATGTCCTATCACCCTCTGACAGGAGGGGGTTCTACAGGGTGGGCGCCACAGCTGAGAAGGCCCCCTGCATAGCTCCCTGTAGCTTCACTTAATCACAGTGAGGGGAGATAACCAGAGGATGGACCATTCTGGGTTCTGCCCCAATAAGCTGGCCAGTTTAAAATAGGTGTTGGCCAGGAAGATGCTGTCGAAAAACCAAGAAACAGGAATGATGGACTCCTCCAGAATTTGTTCTCAGGAAAGCAGCAACTGTCCCGTATGGACAGTGCTCCATCCTGCGCCACATGGCACAGCATTTCCCAGGGGGAGGGGTACTGCCTGCAAAAGCTCCTTTGTGAGCAGGAAACCTGCCAACCTGCCTCTCAGGTGCCGCAGCATTTTATGGATCCTGCCCCCAAGAGGTTGCCTGTGTGTCTCTCTCTGTCACCCACCCACCCACCCACCGCTGCTGCAGCCCCTCGAAAGCCACCAACCCTCTGCACCACCCATGAAAGCTTGGCAGGAGACCAGATGTTTCGCTGGTGGAGAAATGCTTTGAGCCGCTGCTGCTGAAGAAGAAAAAGGAGGAGAAGGAGGAGTGTGGAAAGGGAATGGTCCCAATGCCTAAAGAAGCTTGTGGGGAGCAGAGCAGGAGGCCGAAGAGGCTCTATTTTAGGCAACTGGCAAAGCAGGAGGACTCTAAAGGGCTGTTCCCTTACCCACAGTTGGCAGAGGTGGATTTTCAAATTTATTTATTTTTAAATCCACTACCTCCATAATTGTGGTTTTGCATCCCTTGAAAATGAGATGAACACACCACCGTGGCAACTGGGCAATGGCTTGGGGAAAGACAGTGGGCAGCGAAAAGCTTATACTGTATATGTGTGTGTTTGTTTACTTTTTTAAAAGAAGAACTTCATTTATAAAACAAGTGACAAAAAGAAAAAGAAAGATAAAAGAGAACGAGAATGAAAAAGACAAAAGTGCTCCCGTCGGAGATGGACCTCTGAGGGTCTCCCCAGAGTCAGAATCCGCTGGAGCAAACCAGCTCCTCTGCTCTTCCACCAGCACTGGGAAGTTTGTGCAGAAATTGCTCCTGGATTTGCTCTTCTCAGTGCACAGAGGATTCTGCACTGCTCCAGTCTGTGCTTCTCCCTCATTCAGGGCAAATTCAAATTCTACAGAAAGCACTCAGCTGCCACTGCAGCTCAACTTATCTCGGCTGGCAGCTGTGAACTCTCCCCCAGTAAGCAAGAGTTCCCAGGAAGAGGCCAAGGAGAGCCGCTTTCCAGTAAGTGCTCAGCTCCTGCCCCACCCTGGCTTCCCAGCCGGGGGAGGCTCTTCCGCCAAGGAGGAAGATTTATGACATGCTACCAGGATCTCAGCGCTGATGCACAAGCCCCGCAGAACATGCTTGGCATGGCCAAAGTGCAAGTCCTTCTTTCCCCCTTGATCTCCTTGCAGCAGCAGCTGACGTCATCCCTGGACACAGATCTCACACCAAGTAGGAGAATCCTCCAGGGTTTGCTGGTTTGGGCCAAAAGATTCCCGCGTTGCAGGGGTTGGCTAGACAACCCTTATGGTCCCTTCCAACTCAGCAATTCTGTTGCTCACCCCCAAGCAGTGAGAAAGCCAGATATATCAGCTAGGCGCCAAATGGCTCCTTAAACCAGGGTTACAGTCGTCAAAATGAAATGCCTAGTTGCCATTTTGGGGACAGATGGCTTGAAAGTTGTATTTTTCATTAGGCCTTTTTGGTTCCTGAAATCCATTCAGGTTGTGCAGATGGAATATAATGGATAGAATTCCACAGGATGTGTTGCTAGTGTGTGAAGACAGGCAAGATACAAGGACCCCCAGGTGTGGAGAGGTCAGCATCTTCACTCGGTTGCAAGTGGTTGATAGCCAGAAGTGGACGCTGCCCCCAGGCCACCGGCCTGCAGAGATTTAGTTTCTCGAAAGAAGGGATGGTGGGGCGGCCGGGAGAGAGAAAAGGCCACCATGCAGAAATATCATGCAAACTCTGCTCCACCTTCCCAGCCCTCTCTGGCGGAGGAAGAGGAGGGCGGGGGGAGCACACTGTCCCCGGCAGCGCGATCCCGGCAGGGTGCCATCGCGGCTGCCCCCCTCGCCTGCGCTGGGCACCCGCCCCTGCAGGTGGCACGCCCCGCCCCCAGGATGCGTGCCAGCCCTGCCCCCGCCTGCTCCCCGCCCCCCCGCCCCCCCCGCCCGGTGCTGGAGCATGAAGCTCCGCCATTGCCAGCCCTGGAATCTTTTTTGCATCCTGCATGTCATCCTGCGCAGGTGAGGAGGAAGCAGGGAGAGGGATGCAAGGCGACAGGGAGAAGATGCCTGTCAGAGCAGCAAGGCAGGTTCTTCTTCTGTTCTTATGGAACCTCCAGAGACATCTGGCCAGCTGGGCTAAATGGGCCAGCCTTGGTCTGACCCAGCAGACGGGCTGCCCTGACTCGCTTTCCGACACAGCCGTGGAAGAGGTTTAAATACATATGCCAGGTTCATCGAGGCTGCTGACTCAGAGGGATTCATTTCAGCAAAGGTGGGGGGCGGGGGCCGTGACGGCCACCGAGGAGATGACCTCCTCACCCAATTCCCTGACCTTTCCCCCTAAGTCTCTGCCCGCTGGAAGGTCAGGTAGCCTCTGTGAGAGCAGCAGCGGAGGCTGCAGGTGACTCAGCCCTTGAAAGAGGTCTCCGAGCCCAACCTCCCGAAAACGGGGGAGGAAGCTCTGCTTCTAGCGGCTGCAGGTGGGATTCTGCAAGGAGGGTGCCAAGTGCGAGCCACGTGTGGTTGGCACACGGGAAGTGGGTCCCTTGCATCACCCTCTGCAGCGTGGAAAGGAACTGAAAAGAATCGCCTTTGTGTCGGCCACATTTCCTGCCTGAGTGCAGGAAATCATCACACTCTTGAGGCTGGATATTCCAGGCAAGAGCCCAACGTCTCCCCCTGTCTGCGCCCAGCAAGGTTCAGGCGGCGGGATTTCTAACCCCACCACCATTAAGTGGCAGCAGAGAGGTGGATCTCTAACCCTGTGCTTCAGGAGCATTCCTGGGATAGCTCAGCCATTAGATAGCTCAGCGGCTCTTGAACTCAGGGTTGTGGGTTCGAGGGGTTGGGCTAGATGACCCTCAGGGTCCTTTCCAATAATTCTGTGGAAAGCCTGCTGGATCCAGTCCAGCCTCCTCTTCTCACAGTGAGTGGCCAGGTACCTCTTGCAGGAAAGCCACAAGCAGGATCCAAGCGCAAGTGCAATTCACCCCACCTGCCGTCTCAGAAGCACCATGCAGGCAGAGCAGAGCACAAGGAAGTTTCTGATGTTTTATTGTTTTCATCTTTCACGGGAAGCCGCCCAGAGTGTCTGGAGCAATCCAGGCAGGTGGGTGGCAAATACATAATAATTTTATTAATGCATGAAGAAGAACTTTCTTTTGCTTGTCCTGAATCTCAGAACATTCAGCTGCCTTTGGCTTTTGCTGGCTCCCTGCCCCATGCTCAAAGAACGATGGCAAACCCCTTTTGCAAAATGAAGCCAGGCACAAATGCTGCCAGCTGAGTCTTCCTGCAGGAGGAGGAACTCAGCTCTTGCCGCTCGGCTGCGAAGGATCAGGCAGGCCTCTGGGTTTCCCTGACCTTTCCCTGGAGAGTCACCCATGTCACATGAGGCCAGCAACATGACGGCACCTTCTTGATGACCGGGCGTCCTGGACAAAGACTGCCGGCGTGTGCAGGGTGGCCTTGTGACTGCTCTCCCACCGCTCTACGATGTGAGAAGCTCTTGTTTGGGGAATGAAGTGCAGCACCCACGACTGGCTCAAAATAGACACAGGAGCCCACGAGGCGGGTGTTGCAATCTGGAGGATGGAAGCAGCACCCCAAGGGTTTATTCTGCAAAGAGATGAGGGAGTGCTTCATTTCCCTGTGAGCCTTGAGCCAATCGTGACACGGGGCTTTTCGGTAAAGGCCAATGACCGAGGCATCATGTGAGGCATGGGGGGGGGGCACTGAGCCTGCCGGGAAGGGGGGGCGGATGGAGGGGAGAGGCTTCCTTTGTCGCCCGCCCTCCAGTCACGCTGGCCTGGCAGAGACTCAGGAGCTGAGCTCACCCCTGGGAAAGAGCGGGGAGAGAAGCATCTCTGCAGGCGGGAGCAGGAAGCTGGAGAAGGGGAGCCTTCTGCCAGGAGGGGTGAGGTCAGAGAGGGAAGGCGAGCCAGGGACTCCCACATGCCCCTGGTCCTCCTTCTGAGACAAACTGCACACTCTCCCTTTCTCTCTGTCGTTGTGGTGCCCATTAGGGCTGGGCAACATCATCCATAGCTGGTTTGAAGTCCACATGGTGGTAACGGTTTCATAATATGCATTGAATCGCAGAATTGCAGAGTTGGAAGGGACTCCAAGGATCATCTAGTCCAATCCCCTGCATGCAGGAATACGCAGCTGGCCCAGTTGGGGATCGAAGCTGCAACCTTGGCGTTATCAGCTCAAAACAACTAAGCTTCCCAGGCTGATTGATGTGGCCATACATCGCAAATTGCATTACGTGTGCTGTGTAAAAAACCGTGATGTGGGGAAAACTGTGAAGCTGATCATTGCTTCTCTCATGGATCTGTTGCTCTGTACTATAAAATGACCATTGCAAAGTAAAAAAAAATAAAATGTCTGTTTCAGACCCCTAAAGTAGTAGCAGCTGCCGGGACATTGCCCTGTTCGCCTCTACCTCGCTCCATTCGTATTTCAGACACTGTGATCGGTCAGTACATTGCAATGTTTCTCTGGGGATAGAGCACAATATTGAAAGCCAGGCGTCACCCAGTCCCAGGGCCCATCTTCAAACACAGCCTGGAAAGTCGCCCTGAGCCTGTGGCCGGAAGTTCTTCCCAGCCCCAAAGAGCCTCACAAAGATGTCTGCCAACGTGGCATGAAGGCTGGCAACATTGATCCCGCCATGTGGGAATCCCTTGCTGAAGACCATGGTGCCTGGAGAAAGGCAGTCAGGTGACCAGGGGAGGAATGGCCACTGGGAGGAGCGCAGAGAGAAGAAACGCCCTGGCACTTCTGCAGCAGCAAAACCGGAGGCCTTCCTCTGCCCCGGCTGCAACAAAACACGTCTCTCCCACATCAGTCTCTGCAACCACAGCAGACACTGCAACCGTTCAAGGGCTTGACCTCAACCCCCTCAGGAACTCCTCCATTGTCTCTCGAGACAGACGGAGGCCAACAACTTATTTTCACCACAGAGATGCTAAGTGAGAGAGGAGAGAGCAGCAGCCTCACTTTCCACCCATGTTTCTCCCTCTGCCGCAAGAAATTGGCTCAGGGACGCAGGATGTTGCAGTACCTGTGCATGTGCAGAGTGCTTGCGAAGAGAAGGGAGGGTTTTGGGGCTCCCTGGGCACGGCTTTTAGGCACTGCTCAGTCAAAGAAATGCACATGGTGGAGAATTAAATATTTATTGTCACATGAAACACTCGCAGTCACTTCTCCAGCTCCAGATACCTACGCCACTGTGATAGGAATTTTATGGTCTTAGATATATGGTAATGTTCATAAGGGACGCGGGTGGCGCTGTGGGTAAAACATCAGCGCCTAGGACTTGCCGATCGCATGGTCGGCGGTTCGAATCCCCGCGGCGGGGTGCGCTCCCATCGTTTGGTCCCAGCGCCTGCCAACCTAGCAGTTCGAAAGCACCTTCAGGTGCAAGTAGATAAATGTTGTTGTTGTTGTTGTTTAGTCGTTTAGTCGTGTCCGACTCTTCGTGACCCCATGGACCAGAGCACGCCAGGCACCTCTGTCCTCCACTACCTCCCGCAGTTTGGTCAACCTCATGCTGGTAACCTCAAAAACACTATCCAACCATCTCGTCCTCTGTCGCCCCCTTCTCCTTGTGCCCTCCATCTTTCCCAGCATCAGTGTCTTTTCCAGGGAGTCTTCTCTTGTCTTTTCCAGGGAGTAGATAAATAGGGACCGCTTACTGGCGGGAAGGTAAACGGTGTTTCCGTGTGCTGCACTGGCTCGCCTGATGCAGCTTCGTCACGCTGGCCATGTGACCCGGAAGTGTCTGCGGACAGCGCTGGCCCCTGGCCTCTTAAGTGAGATGAACGCACAACCCTAGAGTCTGGCAAGACTGGCCCGTACGGGCAGGGGTACCTTTACCTTTACCTTAATGTTCATAAGTGTACCAACCAAGCACATACATAGATCAGCACAGGAAGACCAACCTGGAACCATTTTGATTCCTAAACTGACCAAATGTTTTCTCTGCAAGGTCAAACTTAAAAAGCCTCCCCATTGTCTTTTCCTTCACAAATCCTGTCTTATGGGGGGGTTTGAATAGGGTATGAGCCTGTGACATGGCCCAGGAACTAAATATTTATCACTATTTATCACTACAAAAGACTGGCCAGGCTCCGCAGGCAATCCAATCAAGTAACCTGCCAGACAAGAGATAAACAAGGAGATATTCAAATTTCTGTTTAGACTGCCTTTTTCTGTGATGTATGTATGATGTTTCTGGGGGTGGTCTTCATCTACAGGGTGGAATTTCAAAAGTCTTTATAAGGGTATGCACACTATTTTTCTGGGTCCTCCTCCTTTCCTGCATGTGAGGGGAGCACCCTGTTGCAACAGATCAATAAAGATCAAGCTTACTAGCTGCTTTGCTTCTCAATATTCTCTGCTTGGCCTCTGTTCTTATCTCTGACCGATGGAGAACCTATGTAAGGACTCTATATGGGCTCTTGGATACCCCATAAGGGAAAAGGGCATATTTTTAATTACAACAGATGGCGACCACGCTCGGACTTTTGGTTACCCGGATTCTGGAAGCAAGGAAGGACTGGTTATCCAGCGCGCACCAGGCAGTTTCCCAGGAGGAATAACCAGTCCTCCATCGATCCCAGGGTCTGGAAATAACTGGAGGTTCAGCGGGGTTAACCAGAGGAAGCAACGCTTGATCAGGCCGGCCTTAAACAACCAGTCAAGAGATCGCGGGATCACCAGGAACAGCGCATGCGGAAGTGAGTATAAGTAGGAAACACAGGTAGTGGGTTGGGTTCTCTAAACCACAGCAACCAAAATTCTTTAACTCTTCCTTTCCCCTTCAAATCTAAACTTTCATAAATATTATAAGCAACTGTATAAAAAAGCAAAAGAAGATCTAGGGGAAATGGAGCAATTTATAAAGAACAACGGACTACAACGGATTCCGAAGGATAAAAAGAATCTACTAAATGGCGTAATTACAAGTCAGGAAGTGGAACATGCAATAAATTCAATGCAACTTGGCAAGACACCAGGACCTGATGGTCTATCAGCGAAATATTATAAGACATTGAAAGATTGGCTTATACAACCTCTGGTAGAAATATCTATTTCAATTTTACCGGGGGGGGGGGGGGGAAGCACCTGAAACCTGGAAACAAGCTTACATTACTCTGATTCCTAAACAGGGTCAGGATAGATCCAACGTTAAAAACTACAGACCAATTTCCCTACTTAATGTGGATTATAAAATTTTTGCAAATATACTGGCTAATAAGCTAAAAAAGGTTTTATCTGAGTATATTCATAAAGACCAGGCAGGATTTCTGCCTCGAAGACATATGAAAGACAATATTAGAAATGTTGTGGATATTTCGGAAAAGTTAGCAGCAAGAAAGAGTTGTAAAGCAATGTTAATGTTTATCGATGCTGAGAAAGCCTTTGACAATGTTTCTTGGAGTTTTATGTTACATAACTTAGAGAGTATGGGGAGAGGTCATGATTTTATAAATGGTATTAGTGCAAACACAGATAGAGAGCACGTGGTGTAAATTCCATAGTTTCCTTTATTCCCTACAAAGTCGGCGCCCTGGATTGCCTTTTTACCTAATGGGAGATATGAATGCCAGAATAGGCTCAAATGATGATAGCCTGGAAATAAAATTCCCAATATTAAGAGATCTAAAGGAAAATAGCGCCCTCTTTCTAAACCCACCCTCACGTAGACATTCGAAAGATTGCCAAATCAACTATGCCGGATTCTGCCTGGCTTTTTTACAAATAAGTCTTGATCTGATCATTGCTAATGGGGCATTCCCCGGGGACAGAGAAAGCGAGTACACATTCATAAATACAAATGGAGCCAGCACAGTAGACCACTGTCTCACTAACAGAGAGGCCTTCGAATCAATTAAAAAATTCACCATAGATAATAGGACTGAAAGCGACCACCTACCTCTAATCATCTCCACTACTGGCCAAAATTCAATTCAGTGCTCTCACATAGAACATGAGGTCATAGATAAAGCAAATTATCCAGCATTGCGTAGGAAAAAATGGACACCTGAGATAGCAATTGCAGTTGAGAATAGACTGAATTCACAAACTGCAATTAAGTTAAGATCAATTATAATAAACAATCTATCAATAGACTCCTCTCTGACGGCTTACGAAAAATCTCATTGAGTCCCTGCAGGATGTGGTCTCTGTCAACATAAACTCAGCCGGCAAGCCACGCACTGCAAAAGGGTGCGGTTGGTTTGACCAAGAGTGCCGCACAAAGAAGGAAGCCTTAAGGAACGCTTATTTGGCCTATAGAAACGCTGGATTAAATTACTTACCTCCATCTTATCTCAAAATCAAAAAAGAGTATAAAGCCCTTTTGGCCTCAAAAAAAAGGCAGTTCGAACAAAATTCCTGGTCCCTACTATTGAATGCCTCACTAAACAATGAAACTAAACTCTTTTGGCAACTGGTCTCCGACTCAATGAAAAATAGTTCTTCAGCCCCCAGCTGTGTCATTCCAGCTCAGGTTTGGGAGAATCACTTTAGAAATATATTTATGGAAAATCCAAACCTCCCTTCCAGCTTACAGGAGGATGACAGGGCAGAATTGTCACTGCTCCCTAATTGGAGGCCGGTTACTGTGGAGGAAG
Source organism: Podarcis muralis (assembly GCF_964188315.1). Lineage (NCBI taxonomy): Eukaryota > Metazoa > Chordata > Lepidosauria > Squamata > Lacertidae > Podarcis > Podarcis muralis. The sequence goes on along the minus strand of NC_135672.1, from coordinate 934,605 downwards.
TCCATACATTAATTGGGAATCTGAAGAGTGGAAAGGCTCCGGGGAAAGACTTTATCCCAGCAGAGTTGATTACATCAAACCAGCACTGGTGGGCTCCGCTCCTGGCAGCACTCTTTACGGTAGTAAATAACTCGGGTAAGGTACCATATAGCTGGAAACATGCTATAGTAGTTCCAATCTTTAAGAGAGGCCACCCAAATGTACCTTCCAATTATAGGCCAATTAGCCTGCTCTCAATAATTGGGAAGCTGTATGCCCGTTTCCTCAGTAGCAAACTGACAACTTTTCTAAATGAACATAATATACTATCTGAAGCCCAGGCAGCTTTTCGTGAGAACCATTCAACATCAGACCACTGCCTAATGCTGTCCTTCCTAGCCGAGAAGTATACCAGGCCTCTACAGGGTAAACTCTTTGTGGCCTTCATAGATCTGAAATCAGCATTTGACTCCATCCCCAGATCCCAGCTATGGTCCAAATTAAGTCTGATTTTGCAGGACAAACGACTTCTCTTTCTCATAAAAGCCCTGTACAATGGAACCAAACTGCAGGTCCGATGCGGTCGACAGGGACAGCTATTGAACAGCATCAAGATGACTAGGGGGGTGAGACAGGGTTGTATTTTGGCCCCCACATTGTTTTGTCTATTCTTAAATGACCTAGAAGAGAACTTAATGGACCCAGATGGACACATTCCAAAAATAGAAATGAGAAGGACCCCTTTGTTGTTATATGCTGATGTCGCGGCCATCATTTCACGTTCCAGACTGGGTTTGAATTATCTGTTGAGGAAATTTTCTGATTACTGTCCTGGAAATGGTTTATCCATTAATTATGAAAAATCTAAAATTTTAGCCTTTGAAAGAAGATTATCCCAGTCTAAATGGGTGCTGGATGGCCATAACCTTGAACAGGTAAAATACTTCAGTTACCTAGGGCTCACATTCCATCATTCAGGATCTTGGAAGCACCATTGGCAAACCTCCCTTCAAAAGGCGGAGATTACAAAGCTAGCCATACATAGATTCTTCTTCACAAAGAGCGGCAACTATGTTCCAGCAGCCTTAAGGGTTTTCAATGCAAAGCCCGTTTCACAACTCCTGTATGCAGCAAATGTCTGGCATAATGGGGACCTGCCAAAGCTAGATGGCTTTCAGGCAAAATTTCTACGATCTCTGCTGCAGGTACCCAACTGCGTCCCCAACTCCGTACTTCTGTTAGAAGCTGGTGAATGCCCAATTTCAACTAAAGTGTGGTGGGCTGCCCTAAAACATTGGCTCAGGATTTCAGTGTTTAACCTAGGGAAGGGTTTGTACCAACACCTGACCAATGAGGAATTTGTCAGCAAATGGCAGAAAACCACGGCTAAAAAAGCCACCTCTATTGGTCTGTCTCCCCCCAACTGTATTACCTTGGTTATGAAGGCGCCCAAAAGGTTTTAAAGCAAAGATTATGGGACAATGCACACAGTGACTTGCGATCTCAATCACACGCAGTCTGTAGTCCGCTGGCAGTAGGAGTTCAATATGGGTATGTCTTTAAGTTAACATCTTACATCAAAAACCTGACAGTACCTAACTACCGAAGGCTTTTCACCAAAGCCAGACTAAATGTCTTCCCCTCTGCAGTGTTGGATGGTAGGTTGAGAGGAATTCCCTACCAGGACAGACTTTGCTCGTGTGCTCAAGACATCGATTCCATAAATCATATTTTGTTGCACTGTGCAAAATATGAGCAGGCCAGGGCTGAACTGATACTACCCTTGCTGGTACCTTTCCCGGGAAAATCAGAGGCTCACTATGTCAGGTTCCTACTGGAAGACCGGACAAAAGCTAGAACGTTGGCAGTGGCAAAGTTTTTATCGGTGGTTGCAAGAACAAATGAGCCCTATATTCAAAACAAAATGCTTGATTAACCTGGAGGTAGACTGTATGAATTGTGTATTGATTTGTAATGATTTGTTTGGTTCTGACATTACAAGATCCAGACTCCAGTGCAGTTAAAGCCCTGGAGCTAATACGTGAGTTTGGTCTGGTAGCAGGATTTAAATTAAACAAGAGCAAGACCAAAGTAATAGAGAAAAATCTGGATAATGAAAAAAGGAAAATATTACAAGAAAAAAACGGGCCTAGATTTTGTGAAAAAAGTTAAATATTTGGGGGTGAACCTGTCTGGAAAAAATTTGAATCTGTATAAGGATAACTATGAGAAAATATGGAATGAAATTAAGAGATTTAGAGGTATGGTCTAACTTAAAATTGTCTTTAATGGGCCAGATTTCTGTGATTAAGATGAATGTGCTGCCAAAGATGCTTTTTTTGTTTCAAGCCCTCCCAATTGTAGACAATGTGAAATGTTTTAAAGAATGGCAAAAAGCTCTTTCTAGATTTATCTGGCAGGGGAGGAAACCCAGAATTAAATACAAATTACCGGTACTTACGGATTCTAAAGAAAGAGGGGGATTCTCTCTGCCAGACTTAAAAATCTATTTTGAAGCTGCCGCACTTTGTTGGATTAAAGAATGGATGAAATTAGAAGATACAGATTTACTAGATTTGGGGGGATTTGATAATGTGTTTGGTTGGCATGCATATTTGTGGTATGATAAAGTAAAAGCATTTAAAAATCATATAATTAGGAAATTGTTGTATAATGTTTGGATAAAATACAAAGACCTTTTAGAAAGAAAGACGCCCAGATGGCTTTCACCAATGGAGGCAAAGGCCCAGAAAAAGTTAAATATGGATACCAAATGGTTGAGATATTATGACTAATTAATAGAGGAAGAGGAAGGTTATAAATTAAGACCATTTGAAGAAATTAAAGATAAGCTAAATTGGCTACATTACCACCAGATTAACAAATTGTATAAACTGGATAAGAAAAATGGTTTTGCCTTGGAAAAATCTAAGTTGGAGACAGAGTTGTTAGATACTGAAGGTAAAAACTTATCTAAAATGTACAAGCTTTTGCTGGAGTGGCATACGAAAGATGAACAGGTTAAATCGGTGATGATTGGGCAAGAGATTTAGGACATAATATAATGTTTGAGGACTGGGAAAGATTGTGGAAGAAAGGAGTGAAGTTCACCGCATGTACTTTGTTAAAGGAAAATATTATGAAGATTATGTATAGATGGAATTTGACTCCTGTAAAATTAGCAAGGAGCAGCCAAGCATACTAGGACTCAATTTCTCGACTTTAAGAAAGCCGACTTCAGAAAGCTTAGGGAAGTGCTGGGTGAGATCCCATGGACAGTAATACTAAAAGGAAAGGGAGTTCAAGATGGCTGGGAGTTTGTTAAGAGGGAGATAGTAAAAGCACAACTTCAGGCAATACCAATGAGACGGAAACATGGAAGGTGCCTAAAGAAGCCAGGGTGGCTATCTAAAGAACTTTTAACTGAGTTAAGATTAAAAAAGGATGTGTACAAAAAATGGAAAAGGGGGGAAACCACCAAAGAGGAATTCAAACAAATAGCCAGCACGTGTAGACACAAAGTCAGAAAAGCTAAAGCACAAAATGAACTCAGGCTTGCTAGAGAGGTTAAAAGCAACAAAAAAGGCTTTTATGGGTATGTCCGTAGCAAAAGGAAGAACAAAGAAACCGTGGGGTCACTCAGAGGAGAAGATGGTGAAATGCAAACAGGGGACACAGAAAGGGCTGAACTCCTCAATGCCTTCTTTGCCTCAGTCTTCTCCGATAAAGAAAACAATGCCCGACCTGAAGAATTTGGAGCAAATGATTCAGCAGAGGAAACACAGCCCAGAATAACTAAGGAGATAGTACAAGAATACTTGGCTAGTCTAGATGTATTCAAGTCTCCAGGGCCAGATGAACTGCATCCAAGAGTATTAAAAGAACTGGCAGATGTGATTTCAGAACCACTGGCAGTCATCTTTGAGAATTCCTGGAGAACAGGCGAAGTCCCGGCAGACTGGAGGAGGGCAAATGTTGTCCCTATTTTCAAAAAGGGGAAAAGAGAGGACCCAAATAATTACCGCCCAGTCAGTCTGACATCAATACCAGGGAAGATTCTGGAGCAGATCATTAAGCAAACAGTCTGTGAGCACCTAGAAAGGAATGCTGTGATCACCAATAGTCAGCATGGATTTCTGAAAAATAAGTCATGTCAGACTAACCTGATCTCGTTTTTTGACAGAATTACAAGCCTGGTAGATGAAGGGAACGCAGTGGATGTAGTCTACCTTGATTTCAGCAAGGCATTTGACAAGGTGCCCCATGATATTCTTGTAAAGAAGCTGGTAAAATGCGGTCTTGACTATGCTACCACTCAGTGGATTTGTAACTGGCTGACTGACCGAACCCAAAGGGTGCTCATCAATGGTTCCTCTTCATCCTGGAGAAGAGTGACTAGTGGGGTGCCACAGGGTTCTGTCTTGGGCCCGGTCTTATTCAACATCTTTATCAACGACTTGGATGATGGACTCAAGGGCATCCTGATCAAATTTGCAGATGACACCAAACTGGGAGGGGTGGCTAACACCCCAGAGGACAGGATCACACTTCAAAACGACCTTGACAGATTAGAGAACTGGGCCAAAACAAACAAGATGAATTTTAACAGGGAGAAATGTAAAGTATTGCACTTGGGCAAAAAAAATGAGAGGCACAAATACAAGATGGGGGACACCTGGCTTGAGAGCAGTACATGTGAAAAGGATCTAGGAGTCTTGGTTGACCACAAACTTGACATGAGCCAACAATGTGACGTGGCAGCTAAAAAAGCCAATGCAATTCTGGGCCTCATCAATAGGAGTATAGCATCTAGATCAAGGGAAGTAATAGTGCCACTGTATTCTGCTCTGGTCAGACCTCACCTGGAGTACTGTGTCCAGTTCTGGGCACCACAGTTCAAGAAGGACACTGACAAACTGGAACGTGTCCAGAGGAGGGCAACCAAAATGGTCAAAGGCCTGGAAATGATGCCTTATGAGGAACGGCTAAGGGAGCTGGGCATGTTTAGCCTGGAGAAGAGGAGGTTAAGGGGTGATATGATAGCCATGTACAAATATATAAAAGGATGTCACATAGAGGAGGGAGAAAGGCTGTTTTCTGCTGCTCTAGAGAAGCGGACACGGAGCAATGGATCCAAACTACAAGAAAGAAGATTCCACCTAAACATTAGGAAGAACTTCCTGACAGTAAGAGCTGTTGGACAGTGGAATTTGCTGCCAAGGAGTGTGGTGGAGTCTCCTTCTTTGGAGGTCTTTAAGCAGAGGCTTGACAACCATATGTCAGGAGTGCTCTGATGGTGTTTCCTGCTTGGCAGGGGGTTGGACTCGATGGCCCTTGTGGTCTCTTCCAACTCTATGATTCTATGATTCTATGATTCTAGCAAAGATGTATCATAATTGTGATAATACATGTTGGAAATGTAAAGAAAAAGAAGGAACATTCTTTCATATGTGGTGGACCTGCCCCAAGGTGAAAGACTTCTGGGAAAAGATTTATAATGAAGTGAAAAAAATGTTGAAATATACATTTATAAAGAAACCAGAGGCCTTTCTTCTTGGAATAACAGGTTCGGAATTGCCGAAGAAAGACGTTAATTTATTTTTGTATGCCACAACTGCGGCTCGTATTTTGTTAGCTAAAAAGTGGAAAACTCAAGAATTACCAACAGTAGAAGAATGGCAGATAAAGATGATGGATTTTATGGAGCTAGCCGATCTAACCGGAAGAGTCCGCGACCAGAAGGAGGAGGAACACCACGAAGAATGGAAGAAATTTAATGATTTAGCTAAATTTGTTAACCTAAAATAATTGGAAATAGCTTCCAGCTGCTTGCTCTTCTGTGATGGCCTGGGATTCCGAGTCTGAGAGCGAACCGGAGGAATCCCAGCCGGCACAGGAGTCCCCGCCTCCAGGGCCGGCTGAACTGGGGCAAGGCCTAGATGCTGAGGAGCCTGCACCTGTGCCAGATCCTCAAGAGCAGGCACCAGGTGAAATCATTCAGGCCCCAGAGGTGCTGGAAGACTCAGTGGCTACAGGTGAGCCTCCCCCGGGGCCCAGTAACCCTTCGGCCTCTCCTGATCTGCAGAGGCTTAGGGCAGAGAGGCGAAGGGAACTGGTGTCTCCCAGGAGGAGTGCTCGCCTTAAGGCCAAGAGAGGCGGGGCTTCTGGGGGCCGGGACCGCCCCCGGCCTTAGAAGAAGATAAAGGTCAGGCAGCCCGGTCCCAGGTTGCGGGAGCAACGTCGTTGTGGAGTACCTGCTTTACCCAGTCCTAGATCTGCACTCCCAGTGTGCCTGTTCCTCGCCCGGCTTCCTGTTTCTGACTCACCAGTGTTCCTGTTCCCCGCCTGGCTTCCTGCTTCTGCCCTACCAGCGTTCCTGTTTCCCCGCCCGGCTCCCTGTCTCGGACCTCGCGTCTCATCTAGTGATCGTTTACCCTGCTAGAGACTCTGGACTGAACTTGGGCTACGGTAATAGTACCTTTCCCCCTCTGGGACCAGCACATCTTCTTTCAAAGGACTCAAGAAGAGCTTCTGAGATCAGAGGCAGCTCACGAGTAGGTACTCGCCTTCAGAGCCTGTTTAAACTCCCAGCACGGAAACATCAAATGGATGCACGAAGAATGCTTGCCAAACAGAAGTTGGCCGCATACAAAAATGGGCATTTCTCTGTCCCAGCAACTCCTCTAAGGACAACAATAGTTTCAAGGCAGAGACCAGAATGGGTTTTAAGGAAAGATAATATAAAAGAGATTGTTGATCCTCTGCAAGCAATTCAGATGGTATTGGATACACTTGGAATTCCTTATTACTAAAGAATGACTTTTAAAATGATATTAAAAAAAGCATTGTCAGGATCAGCTTTCATATTATGTAGAGTGTCATATAAATCTATATCCAGGAATAAAATTGAGAATGTATTGAAGAAAAAGAATCTTGATGTAATTTGTTTACAGGAAACGCAAGCGGCCAAAAAACATAAACATATTTTGACAAATAAAAGGTTAGGGGTTGAGTTTATTAACTCAAACGTGAACAAAAAAAGAGGGGTAGTGATCTATGTTAAGGAAAAATGGGAACCCAAACTAATCTGATTATCGGCCAAGTATTATAAAATTTTAGAAGATCAATTAACTCCGGTGTTATGCGAGGTCATGAACAGCATTTTGCGAGGAGGGAAGATACCAGACACTTGGAAGGAGGCACATATCATGATGATTCCCAAACCCGACACTGATAGATTGAATATAAAAAATTACAGACCCATATCACTACTAAACAATGATTACAAAATTTTTGCAGATGTATTGGCAAATAGACTTAAAAAATAAATAAAGGGCAGAAAATTTTGTCTGCAAATGGTAAGGGTGAAATGACTGAGAATGTTAAAGATCCTATAAATTCTGACTCTGGCCATTTCCCCCCATATATAAGGGCGTGGCTGATTGTTCCATGAATGACCAGAGGGAAATCACACAAAATGATAGCCCACATTTTTTAATAAACACCTGCTCTCAAATCCCTGTAAATAAAGGAAGCGCTCCCTTTGCTTGGGCTGCAGGAAAACAATATTGGCCAGATGAGAAGGAAACATGATCCCTTCGAACTGAGTTAACAGAATTTAATTTGACCAACTTCTATTGCTAGCTTTGGTGAATACTTGAATTGCTGAGGACTTCCGGGTTGGTGCCTCCGGCAATGGCGGAGTTCCTCTGATCGGGAGGAACTTGCCCCGTGGGAATTTGGGTCTGTACCGCCACGGCGAAGGCGGAGACCCGTAAAAATCACAGGCGGGAGAAGCCTGTGAACGTGGGATTCAGCGGGCACCTTTTGCGCCTCCCCTACTCGCAGGGAAACCCGGTTTCAGGGATCCGGAGTGACGTGGGGTGAGCGGTGCGGTGCTTCGAATCGTCTGCTTTTTCCACGGAGCGAAGCCGCGTAGCTGTTGCCGGAGAGCGCTGACTTTTTCTTGTGGACAATTGGACTCTAAAGTAATTACCAGTGAGTAGAACTGAAGTGGGAGAATTGGATTTTTAAACGTTTAATTTGGCATTGAAGCGGGGAGGTTCAACACAGGAAGTCCGCCTCCCCCTTTTGTAAATAAATTAAAGCAATGAGTCTGCAAGCTGAAGTCTTGGAAACCCCTTTGTAAAAAGACTAAAATTTCCATCGGCAAAGAACTAACCCCCCCCCCCTTTTTGGAGACAGGAGAAGAGGGGGGGAAGTGGTGGTCTGAACATGCCTGTACCAGGAGAGAGTTAAGAGAGTTAAAATACCGCCGCTCAGACCCTGGAAACGGGCTGCCAGTAGGATTGATGGCTTTTGGAATGTTCATTGACAGCGTTTAGAATGTTCATTGACAGGTAGCAAAATAAGAGAATACATTGTTTCTACTGTTCCCGGCTGCTTTTAAAGAGGAGTAAAAAGTAACTGAAAACTTTGGATTATTGGAACATTGTTTGAAAGAGGACAGTACTGATTAATACAAATAGAAACTGTTTCCCCTAGTGGAAGTTTTTGAAATTGGTTGTTCCATAGGAGCTGGGCTAGGGGAATTTCCAGCTGCAAGATAAGAAGTGTGAGACTCTGGGATTGACCTTGAGTCTCTTAAGAGTTATGGCAAATGGAAAGGAAAAAATAGACGAAATGTCAACAGAAGAGGCCTTAGTAGTCGCATTATTGAAAATAAACGATTCGCTGGAACAGCTTCACAAGAAAACAGATTTGATGAATGTGAAAGTAAATGCTGCAAATATTAAAATAGACTTAATGGTAGAAAGTTTAAATAACCTGGGACAAAAGGTGAATACCAATACAGAAACCATCCAGAAATTGATACAGGAATCTACTCTGATACGGCAAACTGCGGATGAAGTTAAGGAGAAAACCCTTGCTGCTGAATTTAAAGCAATTCAACTGGAGGGAGAGAGAGTTCCATCCATACAAGGACAACTTGATGAACATAACCTGACATTTGTTATGATTGAACTTAAAGAAAAACAGATGAATTTGAGGATCAGAGCCCTACTTGAGGAAAAGGAAAGTTTGACTGAGTTCCAGAAGGAGGCAGGACTAACATCGATGGAGAAAGAGAGGTTTTTGGGGGTTAGTATGACCGCCAGAAATGTGAGTTTATTCAAGGACAACTGTGAAGGACGTTGGATTGAAGAGAAGGGGGATTTGGAAATATGGCTAAATCTGAAGCTGTTATTGTTGGGCCGAGTTGCTGTGGTGGGAATGAGGGTTGCTGTGTTCTCGGGGATGTTGCTTTTGTTTCAAACATTGCAAGCTTTGGATGGGATGGATTGTTCCAGGAGGTGGCAGAGGGACGTCTCTAGATTTGTTTGGCAGGGCAGGAAGCCACGTGTAAAATTTAAGATATTGACGGATGCCAAAGAAGGAGGTGGACCTGCCCTGCCAGACCCCTAAACTTTGTTGTGAACCATCTGCTTTTTGCTGGCTGAGAGAATGGTTGCTGCTTGAAAGCACTGAAGGGTTGGATAATGGCAGATGAAGTTGATGGACTATATGGAATCGGCGGAAATGACTGGCAAGATCCGAGACCAGGGAGAAGAGTTGGGGGAAGAAGAATGGAAAAAGTTTAAAGACTATTTATAGAAATATGGTAAAATTAATGAATGTTAGAAGAATGTTGGAATGAAGTTATATGGCTTTAGTAGAAATGCTATAAGGAATTAAGTAAAAATAGATTAATAGAAAATTAAAGGAAAAAATAAGGCAAGAATGTGTTAAGATAATTAAAGGATAGAAAACAGAGGAAGATGGAAAGGAATTGCTGAAACAATAAATAGAAGTGGAATACAAAAAGGGAGGTGTGAGGAGGTCGTTGGAAATAAGCGAATGAAAGATAGGATGTTGAAAATGTTTGAGGTGTTTTTAAATTGTTTTTGTATGTTTTTGTTTTGTTTTGTATGTAGTGTTTTTGTATTGTATTTGTATTGTTCTTTTTTTCTTTTTTTCTTTTTTCTTGTAGTGTGTTGAAGTTGTTTGAAAAGTAATAAATATCATTTAAAAAAAAAGAATTGCTGAGTTTCTTATTTTTTTAAAAAAATCTAACCCTATTTTTAAAATCTACTCCTTACCCTTCCCTTCCTTTATTCAAATGGTAATTTAGCCAAAAGATGCAACATTTTAAATGGTATAAAAGATTTGCTGAGACATGAACTCTGCACATGCACAGAGGTTAGGTCAGCTTAAAAAAATACACTAAATACATCAACAACAAACCAGACCCAACCACCAACCCATCCCCCAGGGTAACGGGAGAGGAGCTAGGTGCTGCTCCTTATATGCTAGACCCAATTGCTGACACAGCTTGATGAACACAACTCAGCAGCACCTGCTATGTTTCACAGCGGTAAAGCTGGGTCTCGTTATTTTGCTCTGGCCCCTTAAAGACATACACATTGGTTCCAGTTACAGATAGGTAGCCGTGTTGGTCTGCCATAGTCAAAACAAAACAAAATCCTTCCAGTAGCACCTTAAAGACCAACTAAGTTAGTGTATCTAAGTTAGTGTACACAGTGTATCTGAAGAAGTGTGCATGCACACGAAAGCTCATACCAAGAACTAACTTAGTTGGTCTTTAAGGTGCTACTGGAAGGAATTTTTTTTGTTTTGACATACACATTGGGTGGAACAATGATGAACCTTTACATTTCAAGAAACCATTCAACACACTCTCCGTCCACCAGTTTGTGTCTCTCTCCCTGAGAGACTGCGCATACACAGCTGGAGACTGCGCCTGCATGGAAACGTCCTCTGCTCCTCCCTTGTCAGTCCCCTCCTGGTTCTGGGAGACAAGTGGTGCAGGAGAGGGTGTCCCTTCCCTTGCCTAGTCTGCCTGCTGCTCCTCTTCCTCCAGCTCTGAAGCTTCTCTTGCCTCTGACTCTTGCCTCCTGGCTGCTACAGGTCTCCACAAATCGCTGCTCCCCTCTCCCGAGTCAGACCCCAGACTCCTTTCCCCTGATGCAAAACCATCCGTGTCTGCCCAGTCCCTGGATCCCCTTCACGGCCAGAGATCAGTCCATTAGGCACAGGCAAGAGAAAAAGGTCAATGTCACCAACCGCCACCTCCAACAAACCAGAGAGAAGGCAGCCCAGGAATAAGATCCCAATCCAAACCCCATTACAGAAGCCGCTCCACAGCCACCTGCAAACATACCTTTTCTTCCAACGTCCTTGGAACACACCTGAGAGGGAGACAGAGAAAGAGAGAGGAAAGGTTACATTTTTTATTTTATTTTCTGAATGGGGATAAATATCAATCTGACACAGAGCTTGAGGGGGGGGGGAGAGACAGGAGGTTGCCCAAATGCCAGCAGGGGAGGGGGGGTCCCAAATTCTTTTTCACACACTGGGGTGTGTGTGTGAGTTTGTATGATCAATCGAGCCTCAAAACAACCGTGAGGTGGGTTAGGCTGAGAGAGGCAGAGCCTGTGCTCAAGGGAGTTGAACCCAGTCTCCCAGGCCCAGCCTCTCCCTCTAAACACTTCCCCACTGGCACATTGGGGGAAGGAGACGTGATCTCCAGCTCCACTTGGAGGGCAGGGTGTGGGGCAGCAGGGCCTTTTTGGTAGCAGGCCCCAAACCAGAGAATTCCCTTCCCTGGGATAGTGGTTGGCACATGCTAATCTGTCACATGCTTTCAATGCTCTGATATGGGTGGCTGTCATTTATATACGCATATCAGAGTGCATGTATGTGCTGTTCTTTGTGTATGTGTTTTTGGCATGTGTCTTATCTCGAGAAACAATGGAGTGTTTCTCCAGGGATGAAGCCACATGGGCAGAAACCACCTCCTTGACCATTGAACCCCCCTCTTGGTCTCGTCCCCTCCGTCCTCAGGAGCCTGTCTTTGCATGCAGGAGAAGCCCCTAACTCATCGAGAGTCTGAGACCCCTTGGCTCCCCTCACCTGGTTCAGCTGGCCAGTCAAAGCTGTTTCCTGGGACTGTGGCCACTGTCACCTGCTGAGAGCTGAGTGCCGGGGGGTGGGGGTGGGGAGGACCCAAGGTGGACAAACCACCCCAGAAGGAGGACATGGCCCCCACCCTACCCTAACACCTCATACATCCCATAGACAGACAGACAGACAGACAGACTTCTATAATTGGGTCCATTAAGCTCAGCCTGGCCGTGGCTGCTTGACCAACACCACCTCGAAGCATCAGGTGACTTCTGCAGAGCGGCTGCAAAGCACAAATTTTGCAGAGCCAAGAGGGGGGAGGGGGGAGCTGTTTCAGAGCAACTGACTGCCGAGCCAGGTGACTGCTTGGCAATGCTGTCCAGACAGGGCTCCCTGGAGCATGAGACTCTCCACATAACAGCCTCTTGCTATCTTTTCAGCAACCCTGCGAAGTAGAGCAGCATGGTAGCATCCGTCCCCGTCCCCCCGCTTCCCTCACATTTCAGGTCCCTGGGCCCCTGGGCGGCAGAGAGAGAAGAGAGGCTCAGGAACCGCCTGGCGAGATGACAGGCCCTTTGCAGGTTGCTCAGCCTCTCTCTGCCCCACTGGTCTGAGTCTTGACTCAGGAGCAGCTCCTGAGAGGCAAGAGGGGAAAACCCAGGCATGCTGTGCAGGAAGCTGTGAGGCAATGGCAGTATGGGCAGTGGCGGAGAGACCCAGTGTGCTTTGGGTCCCCCCCCCAAACCCCACCCCACCCCCTGGCCCCACAGAGCAGACATTCTCCTCGTGCCTGAAATTCCTTTGCCAGGCGTCACTGGAAGGACATTACTCCAGGGATGCAAACGCTTCACAACAAAAGGGATGACTCACAGGCAGGGGGTGGAGTTCAGAAGTGTGCCTGGCCTGCCTTGTAGGGAAGTCACTCTCTTTCTCCTTTGCAAGGCAAGGAGGGCGGGCAGGCAGGCAGGCAGCGGAAGCGCTTTCCTCTCCTCTGCGAACAAGCAGGGTGAAGCCCAAAGCAGGAAAGCCAACAACGCCCCTGCCCTGGTGCCTGGGGAAAAGAGCTGGACGGAGCTGGGAGCGATAGCCCAGCTTTCCAGCAACAAGCCACGGCTTAAGGTGGTCCGCGCATGTGGCTTGTTAGGGAGAGACGGACTGGGATTTGGCTGTGACAGGGAGCCAAGACTTTCTGGCTTCCCCTTCCTCACCACCAGAGATGCCCACCAGAACACGTCTCCTTCATGGGAATCCAGAAACTCCAGCTGAGGGGTCCCCCCACCTTCTTTGGGTGGGGGCAATGGGCCCATTTGCCATCCTGAGGAAGTGCCGTGGGCACCCACCACAAAATGGCTGTTGATGTGGCAAGGCAGAAAACGGCTGCCACGTTTTCTAAGAAGGAAAAGAGACAGGCCACAAAATGGGCCTGCCCAGCCTACCCACCCCAAATGGAGCCAGATCAAGGGGCAGCAACCTTCTTCAGCCGTGGGCCGGTCCACCTTCCCTCAGACCATGTGGGGGGCCGGACTATATTTTGGGGGGGGGGGGAACAAATTCCTATGCCCCACAAATAACCCAGAGATGCATTTGAAATAAAAGAACACATTCTACTCATGTAAAAACACGCTGATTCCTGGACCGTCCGTGGGCCAGACTGCGAAGGCGATTGGGCCGGATCCAGTCCCCGGGCCTTAGGTTGCCTACCACTGAGCCAGATGCTCCATCTGCTGTGCACAGGTGGGAAATCAGGCTCCCAATCCTGGCACCCAATTCAAGGCGGCCTGTTTAGGGAGCAGGTGAGCTGCAGGCAAGGCTGAGACAGCGCAACCACCAGGAACGGAGCCGCTGCTTGATTGCTGAATGCGAGTGCAACCCGAGGCCCTGTGGCTGTGAAAGCTGGAGAGGAGAAGCTCAGGTCTGGCATGGGCTCACCTGGAGCAACCTGATGCCACCCCAGGCCACGTCTTCCCCTAGCCTTGGGCCACTGCCGCCGCCACCACCTCCTCCTCCTCTGCCCTGATTGGCCCCTCCAGCTCTGGGGCTGCTGCCATGAGACACTCAGGAACCCAGTGCAGGATGGCTCACGGTTCTGGGTAGAGCCTGGGGCTGTTTTGGCTGCTGTGCTGCCCTTTCAGGAGCCAGACGGAAAACCCCTCAGGGGACACTGCAGCGTTCCACATGCCTGCGCCCAATCATTTTTGCTCCTCACAAAGTTACAGGGCAGGGCAGGATATAGAGATTGCAAAGGCATGTGAATATTGGAAAAACACAGAGGAGTCTCTGGGGTTGGGGGGCAACAGGCAGCCCTGGAAAATGGTGGCCCCTGACCCACCTGGCACAGAGCAAAGGCCTTTGAGGACTGCCTATTTGGTTGCCCCAGGCGTGTCAAGGGAGGAGGGAGCGCAGCAGTGCCAGATGTTTTCCGATAAGCTGGAACAGAGCAGACCTGGGAGGAGGGGGGGGGGTCAGCCTGGGCAACATATGGAATTTTACTGCCCCAACACCCTGAACTATTCCACACGGAAAGAGAGGAGGGATGCTGTGTTATTGCCGCCTGACCGATGGGAAAACAGATTCTGCAGCAGGAACCGTGAACCTCACCTGTGATGAATCCACCCCCCCCCCCCGCCAAGAACAGCAAAGGGGTTGGGCCAGCTCCTTGCCCTTCCCCAAAGGATCATTTAAGGCAGATTCAGGAACAAAAATGAAGCAATGCTCTTCCTCCTTGCTTGCCCTGCCTGCAAAATGTGCTTCAGCCCCTTTCTCTCCACTGCATGCTTGCGAGACAGGAATGAGAGGGCCAGACCCCAAGCAGGCCCACCAAGCCAAGGATCCTGCCTCCAAGGGTGGGCAGCCCTGGCTCATCGCAAGCAGAGCATCAGAATCCCCCCCCCCCCAATAGTGGTTGGAGGATGGGGAGAATGTCCGAGAAAACACACCTCACATCCTTTCTGAAGCTTGCTTTTGGGTTGAACGCACTTGTCAACTATATGCTAAAAACAATATGCAACACAAATTACTGCAAGGCCTCTGAAGACAGATTGGAAACTTCAGCTGCTGCAGAATTCAGCGGCCAGGCTTCTCACCGGGGCAAGAAAGTTGGAGCATTTTGCACTGATCTGACTGCACTGGCTACCAATTAGTTTTCTAATTCAAAGTGCTTCTTTTGACCTGTAAAGCCCTAAACGGCTCAGGGCTGCAATACCTCAAGGACTGCCTCTCCCCATATGAAATCATCTTCTGAGGCCCTTCTTCATGTGCCACCTCCAGGTGAGGTCCGGAGGGTGGCAACATGAGAACAGGTCTTTTCTGCAGTGGCTCCCCATTTGTGGAATGCTTTCCCCAGAGAGGTTTGCCTGGCACCTTCATTATATATTTTTATGTGCTAGGAAAAAACATTCCTCTTCTCCCAGACCTTTGGCTGATTAATATTCTACGGCTTTTACATGTTTTTGGGCAGGGAGGGGGTATTGTTTTGTTTTGGCTTTAACTATTTCTTTTGTGCTTTTATCCTGTATTTGTATTTTGTGAGACCTCAGATCTTCAGATGAAGGGTGGTATTTAAAGTGAATAAATAATAATAATAATAATAATAATAATAATAATAATAATAATAATAATAATAATAGCCTTCCACTAAGCGGCAGAGTGGCCTGAGTGTTGCTGCACCAAGGTAAACCCCAGACTCTGGGCAGAACCACCGGATTCTCCACTGGCTGCAGGTATGGTGCAAATCTACGTTGCTCCTGCCGGGATGGATGCAGGACACTGCCTTGAACCAAGTAAGACCACTGGAGTCCACCCAGCAACGGCTCTCTGGGGTTTCAGAGTACGGCAGCCTCTGCCAGCCTTACCTGGAGGTGCTGAGGATTGAACTGGCATGCTGAGCAAGTGCTGCACTACCGACCTGCAGCTCATAAAACAAGGTTCTAGTCATGTTTCTGGGTGAAAGGCTGATTTAAATACTGCAGGAAGCACAGCCTTATAGCAAGTTGGACAATGGGTCTGTCTAGCTTGGTGCTGTCTGCAGCAGATTCTCTTCCCAGTCCTGCCTGGAGACACCAGAGGCCTTCTGCATGCAGCTGACCAACAGATCTGGGGCCAGGCAGAGCTAAGCTGAGCCCCTCAAAAATTCGTTTGGGGCTGCCCATCACCTCCGCAGTCTCCTGGGCCAGTGCCTTGCTTAAAAACACCCTCCACAAACCATGCTCTCATTTCTTGCAAGCTGAATTCCGTGCCCTATGCCCCCTTCCACCTTGCCACCCCCTTTCAACTGAATATACCGTACTTATGCAGGATCACTGGCTGCCTGCAAATGCAGCCCCATCTTCTGCAGCCAAGAGAGTAAGTCAAAACGTAGAGAAGCAAGGATTAAAAACACCACCACCACCACTGCTGGTGCCAGGCGATTGCTAATCCAAGGGCACCCTCCTTTTTTAAAGCTGTTGAGATCTGTATCACTGATACTTGCTGATTAAGAAAAGAAGAAGAGAGAAAGCAAGCAGAAAGGAGAGAAGATATACAGACAGTCCAGCATTTTCTCACGAGCTCTGGAAACGTAATTACAGCCTTGGTGCAGCATGTGCTGAACAGACAGAGAGGAGCAGCAAGAGCGGAGGGGAGTAAAGCGCCGAGAGCCAGCCAAGGAGACGGGAGAGGAAGGTGCTGTCTGTCTCCAGCCACAATATCTGAGGGCAACCTCTGCTTTCTGCTATCAGAGGAGAAGAAGCAGCAAAGAGAAGGTTCCTCCGAGCAGCTGGCAGTGGAAGCAGAGTGCAAGTTCTGGGCGGGCATCCTGCAGGAGGCGCAGCAGCAGGCATCCCATAGTACACAGGCCCCATGCTGAGCGCTGCCCAAAGGGGCTCCATTGAGCACAGCCTCCTGGGTCCCCCACCGTGGTGTCCAGCCAGACGCCAACCCAGGGGAAGCCAGCAAATGGGGCATGAGGGCAGCAGCAGCAGCAGCACACGGCCCACTTGGACATCAGAGGCAGAGCACCTCCAAAGCAGAACATGGTGAGGCACGGGGAACTCTGCCACAGGATCGGGCCAAGGGGAGCTCCATCGAATCCGGCACCCTGCTTTTCTCAAGGTGTCCGGTCAGACGCAGCAACATGACAGAAGTTTGTAAGGTCATACATGGAGTGGAGGAAGCAGAGAGAGAAAAGTTTTCTTGTAATGCTGCAACTTGGCGACACCCTAAACATCAGAAGATTCAGGGCGGATAAACTTCTTTGCACAGCACAGTTAAACTGTGGAACTCCCTGCCACAGGAGGCAGCGAAGGCCACCACTGGGATGGCTTTAAAAGAGGATTAGTCAAACTTATGGAGAAAAAGGCTATCAGTGGCTCCGAGTCAGGATGTGCTCTGCCTCCACAGTTCTGAGAATGGCTCTCAGCCTCATGTCCATTTTGCTGGTTTCCTGCAGGGCTGGGAGAGCGAAGGCACTGCTGTCAGCCAGAGTAGGCCATGCTGAGCAAGAGGGACACATTGACCTGCCTGTGTTTCCATGATCCATGACAGAGCTCAGTGAGGTGGCTGGCATCCGCCTGTCTCAAGAGACAAAGGAGTGTGCCTCCAGCGGTGAAGCCAAATCGCTGTGCGAGCAGCACCAAAGTGACCTCCTTGGGGCACCAGCCTGGGCCGTGTGACTGGGCTGCTCAGACGACAAGACCCCCCTCTCAGCCTTGGCACCCGCCCGGCTGCAGGAATTGCCTTGAGTGATCAGTGGCGAGAGAAGGAATGGGGCAGTTGCTCTTCTGGGCAGAGACACCCTGTAGGGTCCTGGGGGCTCTTGCTCCCTGCTCCACACATCTCAAAAATCCCATAGCAAGGGAAGACACAGAAATCACTGGAGACAATAGCCCCTTTCTTTCTTTCCCCCCATCTCTCCCCCCGCCACAAAGAAAGCAAAAGAAAGAGGGATTTGCGCAGGGCACAGCTGCCCAAGAGCATTTCTGTCCTTTCTGCAGCTTTGTACGAGAACATTCAAGAAGGTTGGGGGGGGTGCAGTGGGGAGGCCATGGTGGCCGTGTGATGACGCAGGAGAGAAAACCACGTCACCCACCTGCACCCGCTAAGCTGGGGAGCCCTGGGATGCCCACGCAGCCAACGCAGCTTGGCAAGGGGATCCCCATAGCGACAGCATCACCATCGTGGAAAAGGACAGGCGTGAGTCACACAAGATGCGATCACTCTCGCACACACTCGGTGCCTCTCACACATTCCACAGGGCCCTGCCGCTTTCATCCACCCTGCAAGCGGAGCAGCCCCTTCCTCTGTACTGGGGTGAAGGGTCCCCAGCAGCCCCCAGACCCTGCAGAGGGCCAAAGGAGCCCACAAGCGCCAGGCCAAAGGAGCCAGCCCTCATGGCTGCTGGGAGTCAGAGGCAGCGAATGCCTCCGAATGAGACCGGCTGCTGGGGACTGCAAGGGGGGGGGGAGGAGCTGCTGCTTTTGCGCTCAAGTCGTGCTTGGGGGATTCTTCTGGTTGGCCAGTGTGGCTCTCCTTAGGGCTCTGGGGCTCCTCCTGCCTGACCTTAGCAACTCACGATCATCCAGGTCTCTTTGGACCATGCAGAGTGAACAGGCAGCCACTGGTTGCCTCCGTTTCCTCAGCCCAGGCCAGATCCAGTGGTCCACCTGGCTGCTCCAGGCCAGCTCCTCCCCACCAACCTTTTGGGGGAGTTGAGGTGACCAGAGGCTACTGGATGGGAAAAAAGGGTGCAATTATTTAGATCTAGCAGAATCAGAAGTAGCCTCAGTTCTGGGCACCACAGTTCAAGAAGGACACTGACAAACTGGAACGTGTCCAGAGGAGGGCAACCAAAATGGTCAAAGGCCTGGAAATGATGCCTTATGAGGAACAGCTAAGGGAGCTGGGCATGTTTAGCCTGGAGAAGAGGAGGTTAAGGGGTGATATGATAGCCATGTTCAAATATATAAAAGGATGTCATATAGAGGAGGGAGAAAGGTTGTTTTCTGCTGCTCTAGAGAAGCGGACACGGAGCAATGGATCCAAACTACAAGAAAGAAGATTCCACCTAAACATTAGGAAGAACTTCCTGACAGTAAGAGCTGTTCGACAGTGGAATTTACTGCCAAGGAGTGTGGTGGAGTCTCCTTCTTTGGAGGTCTTTAAGCAGAGGCTTGACAACCATATGTCAGGAGTGCTCTGATGGTGTTTCCTGCTTGGCAGGGGGTTGGACTCGATGGCCCTTGTGGTCTCTTCCAACTCTATGATTCTATGATTCTATGACTCACACTTGGCACTCAGGAGGAGCCTCCATCCGTGATGACACACCAGCGCACCTCCAAAAGGATGGGAGGAAGGCACAGGGCTGCACTTTGCTCCTCATATGCAAATTTATGCAAATGCAGCCAATTAACTTTGGAGTAAGCTTGTGTCAATCAGTTGGAAACCTTCTTGTTCATCCCCCCTCCCTTAGGAGGTTGAGGGCTCTCCTTCCTTGGAGGTTTTTAAGCAGAATTCGGGTGCTCATCGGTCTTGGATGCTTCAGCTGAGATTCCTGCCTTGCAGGGGGTTGGACTGAATGACCCTCAGGGTCCCTTCCAACTCTACCATTCTATGATCTTCTCTGCCAGGAGAAATGCAGGCCCCGTCACCACCTTCAAAGGAAATAATTGCATTTTTATCCCTCCTTTTTCCTCCAAGGGGCTTGAGGTGGAGTGTGTGGTTCTCCCCATCCTCATTTAATCCTCACAACAGCCCTGCGAGGTAGGTTAGGCTGAGAGGCAGGGACTAACCCCCCCCCCCCGGCAGTCCAGAACAGCAGTGGGAAAAACACACACAAAAAGGTCTCTCTTGGGAGATCGTGGCCTCTCCTTCCTTGGAGGTTTTTAAGCAGAAGTTGGGTGGCCACCTGTCATGGATGCTTTAGCTGAGATTCCTGCATTGCAGGGGGTTGGACTAGATGACCCTCGGGGTGCCTTCCAACTCTGTGATTCTATATATTGGTATGCCAGGAATGCAAGAGAGTGCTGCAAGAGAGAGACAGACAGAGAGAGACAGACACGCCTTCCCTGTTCAGGAAAAGTGAAACTCACCTTTACAGGAAAGTTCACTAATGATTCAACTGAACTGCCACATTGAGAACTAATTGTGACCAAGAGAGAAAGAAAGAGAAACTCCATCCTGGAGCAACTGGAAAAGAATGCAGCCCTCCTTTCTGGAGATTCAATAAACACACAAGACGTTTGAAAAAATAAGATATACTATTCATGTTATTGAATTGTAGATTTCAACAGAAGTAGCTCATAAAGTTCAACGAAAAAAGTAGAAGAACCAGTGGATCAGTTCATTCTCTAATCTGTTTATGCATAAGGTCCATATATGTGAAAGTGTCTATTCCACCTGTCTGTCCATAGAGTCCAACAATCCACATGCAAGGTTGTTACAGATCCACAGAATCCTTTCATCAGTAGTACAAACTCATATATGATATCACAGGACAGTGGATCGAATGATTCTGAAGCACCTTAACCTTAACTTAACAGAAAGCAGAGCAGATAGATTTCCGCACTGACTGATGTTTTAAATTAATCACATTCTTTCATTTTATGTAACTGGCAGATGGAAAATTGGAAGTTTGTCTTCTGTAATTCTCACTAACAGTTTGCTTTTCTCTCTCTTTTCTCTCCTCACATGAATTGCTCCTTGTTCTTTCCCTCTTCTGTTTCTTTTCTTTGTTTTGCATCTTTGGTAGCTGAAATGTTATTGTCTCATGGGGAATTCTCAATTAAAATATCTTATTTGTGGGGAAAGAGTGCCTCCTGGTTTGGCCAAGCAGGAGAGCAAGAAACAGACCCTAACCCAAAAAGGAATCCCTTCCGGCGCTTGGCACAACTAGCCAGGAGAGCAGAGGAGAGGCTGAGTCACTCAGGAGACAAAGCAGACGCATGGATGGCACATGGCAGGCACAGCTCCACCCCGCACCCCCACCCCATCTCCGCTCATGGCAAAGTAAGCCCCTGCAGAGAGACATGAGGGAGATTGCAAAGGAAGGATCTGGCCAGAGGGAGGCTCCCTGCTGCCCAAGCAGGCAGCAAGTGGAAGAGGGCTTGTGCGCAAGGGCCCTACTCACCTGGCTAGCTGCTTAGGGACATGCTGGCCCTTGCCTGGTTGGCCAGATACTCTCAGTGAGGAGGGGGCCTCCTGCCTTTAAATGCAACCCAACAGGGAGGACACGCAGAGACAGAGACTCCCGCTCACCTGCAAAAGGTCATGCATCTCCTTCACTGGAGGTTTTTAAGCCACCTGCCAAGGAGTCTTCTGTTGTGACTCCTGCACTGCAGGGGTTTGGACCAGAGGACCCTTGGGGGCACCATAATTGTAGAGTGGGAAGGGACCACGAGGGCCATCTAGTCCAACTCTGTGATGCAAAACTCTTTTGCTCAAAGCACAGCCTTGGGATTTAGAGTCTCGGCTTATATATAGGTGGGGCGGAACAACCTTTTCACAAAGGAAAGGTGAGAGAGACAGAGGCAAACACAATCCGACATCTAAGGGCTCATCCAGACCTCCTTTTGCAGGCACAGGTCCGCACTGCCAATCGCCATGTCTGAGTGGTGCTCTTGTTTTTGTTTTTTCGTTAATGGGAACATGCCTATTTTGCCACTGAACCGGAGCAAACAGCAGCCCGTGTTGAATCTGATTGCCGTTTGCTCTGATTCAGTGGCAAAAGTCTGAATGAGCCCTAAGGCGGGTGCTTGCATGGAAGAGGCCCTGGGTTCAATTCCCGCCAGAGTCTCCCCTGGCTGAACCAAGAAGGCTGGGACCTTGCTTTCTCTTTAGGGGAATCAGAGGAAGAGCTTTGCCTGCAAGTTCCGTCCCCAGAGGCATCTCCAGGGCAGGCTGGGAAACTGCCCTGCCCGGAAACCCACCAGTGTTTCTCAACCTCGGCTCCCCACGTGTGGTTAGACTACAATTCCCAACACCCCTGCTAGCTAGGGATGATGGGAATTGCAGTCCAGCAACACCTGGGGACGCGGGTGGCGCTGTGGGTTAAAGCCTCAGCGCCTAGGACTTGCCGATCGCATGGTCGGTGGTTCGAATCCCCGCGGCGGGGTGCGCTCCCGTCGTTCGGTCCCAGCGCCTGCCAACCTAGCAGTTCGAAAGCACTCCCGGGTGCAAGTAGATAAATAGGGACCGCTTACCAGCGGGAAGGTAAACGGCGTTCCGTGTGCTGCGCTGGCTCGCCAGATGCAGCTTGTCACGCTGGCCACGTGACCCAGAAGTGTCTGCGGACAGCGCTGGCTCCCGGCCTATAGAGTGAGATGAGCGCACAACCCTAGAGTCTGGCAAGACTGGCCCGTATGGGCAGGGGTACCTTTACCTTTTAACACCTGGGGACCCACGGTTGAGAAACACTGAGGGTGGGGGGCAGTACAGTGCTAGATGGCCCACTGCCTTACTCGGCATATGTTCCTATTTAAAGCAAGGCGTTAATTGGAACCTAGCCATTGCTGCCGGTCAGTGCACACATACCTGAGAAAGGAGGTCTGACACCAGAGACGTGCAGCATTCAGACATCTTGCTTTTAGGCACAGATTGTGTATGAATAAATACAATGACATTTGGAAAGCATTTATAAAAAGCACAAAAACTTGCTAATAAGTTTATACACATCAGAATAATTGCACTACTTCTGTCTATACCCATGCTTTGTATTGCAGTTTCAAGCACTTTTTCTGGGGGGTTTCCCACCTCCTTCACGTTTCTCCAGTGAACATTTTCAATAAAATATAAATATTGTGATGGCCAATCCCCCAAAGGATTGCCGCTGTCGTGGATCTGAAAGGGAGAGAGCCGTGGCTGCCAGTCAGCGCAGACAAAACTGAGCAAGAAGGTCTGAAACCAGAGACATAATGCAGCTTCTGCCTTGTCCAACAGCCGGTAGCTACCGAATCAGAATTGCTAGGCAAACGGGACCAAACGTAACTCTGGACACTCCTTTTGATCGTGCCCAGGTCAAAGGACAAACAAGGAGAGCAGCCTTGCAGTGCTGACAAGGCAGGCTGCATCCTGCAAACATGCAGCAGAGCAGAGGAGGACCCAGGAGAGAGTAGGAGAAGCTGGCACCGGGCCTGCAAACAGAGCCGTCTGCCGAGCACAGCCTGAGGCATCAGCCTGAGGCTGAGACCAGAACCTCAGGCAGCATCGTCGCCAAAAAAATATTGATTTTGCTTCTTTGGAGGGGAGAGCAGTGCAGAATGGAGGCAGCGAGAAGCAAACTGGCAAAAGAGCCATTGAAGGAAAAAGCAGAGAGGGGTGCCAGCACCAGCCACAGGCGAAGAGGCAGCGAGAGAGCAGGAGGCATGTTGCACAGGCAGAGACAGCATTCCTGGGCAGGCAGGTCTATCTCCTCAGGGACTCTGCCAGGCCGTGCCCAGTGCCAAGAGCGGAGGATTGCAGCTGCCTTGTAAAGGGCTGTTCCATCCGCAATGCTGCCTAGCTCCTGGGAAGAGGCAGGCGCCAATAGAAGCGTTCCAGCCTGTCCTCCATGCACCCAGCATTCCTTTGAAAATTGCAAAGAAAAAAGCAAAAAAAAGGTTATTTGCCTCCTGAGAGTCAGCCAGGAAAAGGGGGCCTTGCAAAATATCTGGCGGAGAGAAATACTCCTCGGGGGTCTCTCCCAACCTTGGCGTCTTCTGCATGCTGAGCAAGTGCTATGCAGTTTCCCCCTCCTCTCCCAGATGCAGATGTGAAGAGCTGGGAAGGGAGAGTCCCCTGCTCAGAAAGGCCCTTGTCACCTCTTCTCAGGGACCTCCTGGGCCACAGATGGCAGCTGATAGAGCCAAGTCTGCAGAGCAGCAGAGGCAGCTGGGGAGAAGCAAATGTCCCTTCCTCTTATCAAGCCCTTAATCAGCTCTGCCAACAAAGCGCCTGGAAAATGTCAACCGAAGAGGAGGGGAGGAAGTGGCAGCAAAGCTTTGCCCTGTCCCTTGTGGCATCGAGCAGGATGCTGGCAGGAGCTCTCCGGAGAGTCCCCCCAGGCCCCACCTAGGGACCCCCGTGCACGCAGAGGTGCTCTGCGTCCAAGCTCAAGGCTCAGAGAGACCACTGACCAGACTAGCTCCACAGTTACCATCAAAATTATTCAATCCCCATTGCAAATTTGGTTTATTATCAACATTTACAGTACAGACTTTCAGCAGCTTGCAATGAGCAAATCAAAGAAAAGCAATTGAACTAGCTCAATGCAATGGATGCTTCTAGTGGTTCCCCCAAATTCAGCTGAAAATATAACTGTGTAAGCCTGTAAATGTTGATAATAAACCCAATTTGCAATGGGAGTTGCATAAGTTTGATTGTAACTGTATATTGCGTCTGCGCTGTTGGGCAGCAGCTGTCCATAGGCAGCAGGTTTGATTCCTGGTGCCTCCGAGTAGTAATAATCATGACCATAAACATTTTATTATTTATACCCCACCCATCTGGCTGGATTTTCCAGGTAGGGGTCAGGGAGGAAAGCCTCCCTCCAGAGTCCCTGGGGATGCACAAGCTGCCAGTCGGGGGTGGAAGGAGCACTGCGCCGTGCAGAAGAGCTTGCCTTTCTCACAGGCTGCACTTGGCTTGCTGGATGGCGACAAAAGGGAGGAAAGGCACCAGCAAGGCGGGGAGAGGTGGAGATCAAAGAGCTTCTCTTGGGAGCCAGGAGCAGGAGCTCTCTCTCACACGCAGGCAGCTGAGCTGCTCAGCACCGACCGTACAGACACACGGCATGTGTGCGGTTTGCTTGGCCTGGAAAGAATGAGATTAGTGCAGCCCAGCCCCTGGGGGGGGGGGGACAGAGGTGGGAGCGTGAGCACCAAGACCGGCAGAGATCAAGCGACATCAAGACATTTGCTGGAGACTGGCAGGCGTGTCCTGGGGAGGAGGAGAGCAGCCTTCCCCAACCGGGGGCCCTCCGGATGTTTCTGAGAAGAGCTCCTTTGCCACAAGGGGCTTTCCCTCCTTGCCGAAAGCTGCATGGGGGAGGCGTGGGCAGCCGAGGGCGGGCGATAAGGAGGCCCCCCAGCGCCTTTGCACACAAGGCAGGAGAGAAGCCAGGCTCTGCGGAGGCGCCAGACACACACAGGCTGCTTCTGTCCCAAGAGATGCCCAGGCCACACAAAACCCTAGAACCCTAGAATTGTAGAGTAGGAAGGAACCCCAAGAGTCATCTAGTCCAACCCCCTGCAAGGCACAAATCCCTGAGAGATGGCCACCCAAGCTCTGCTTAAAAGCCTCCAAGGAAGGAGAGTCTTCCACCTCTGGAGGGAAGTTCTTCCTGAGGGTGAGTCGGAACCTCCTTTCTTGTGACACATGGGTTCAAGTCCTACCCTCCTGAGCAAGAGAAAACAAGCTTGCTCTCTCTTCTATGGGACAGCCCTTGAGATATTTGAAGATGGCATTCGGATCTCCTCTCAGTCTTCTCTTGAGGCACCAGTCTGCTTGCGCAGCAGCCCGTGAGGCAGCCAGCACCCTGCACTGTTCTGGTCGTGGAGACTGGGAACGAGGAGAATCCCCCGCCCATCCCCGCCCCAGACGATGTCAGGATCAGGCCTCAAGTGTGGCTGCAAGCGCCCCTGTGAGACTATCAAGCAGGCGCAGTCTCCAGAGACACTCCTCTTGGAGCGAGCCTCGCAAGGGAGGGCTCCTCCCTCCTTCCATTAGTCCTGCGGTTTCCAGGCATGGGCAATAGAGGTTCTTCCGTCCCCAGGAAAGCCTGCCGTCTGCTGCCAAATTAGAACAAGTGTCGATGTGCAGAAAACCCGTTGGATGTGTGCTGGGCAAAAGATGCCTGCATTGCAGGGGGCTGGACTAGATGACCCTCAGAGCCCCTTCCAACTCCATGATTCTACGTTCTGATTCAGCAGTGAACGGTGGGTTTTCCCAGAGGGGAAAAACCTCATGAGACAAAGAGAGGTGTGGGTGAGCCCTAAGGACCTAGGCATCCAAACAGACTGGCCCTACACATGGATGCAAGAAGAGCCTGGCTGCTGGGTGAGGCTGTCCTCACAGCGGCCAACCAGGTCCCCATGATGAGAAACCAGAAAGCAGAATCTGTGCACAAGGACAACTCTCGCCTCCTGTGGTTTCCAGCAACGGGCATTCAGAAGCGTGGCTGCCTCTGACTTTGGAAGCAGAGTACAGCCATCCTGGCCAGGAGCCATCGATAGCCCTGCCCCCCATGAACCCCTCTTTTAAAGTCATCCAAGCTGGCGGCCATCACTGCCTCCTGTGGCCGGGAGTTCCACAGTTAAACTCTGCGCTGCATGAACAAGGGCACTCTGTCCTGATTCTCCCAGCACTCAGCTCCATTGGGTGCCGATGAATTCTAGCACTGGGAGGGGGGTGTGCTTTTCTCCACCCGCTTTCCCCATGCTGTGCGTAACTTGAAAGACTTCTGCTGTGTTTCCTCTTACTGGCCTGTGCTCTGACCTTGAAAGCCCCAGGCATTGCCGGTTCAAGCGTATGTTATACGTGCAAGCGTTCTGAACTGCTTTTACGCATTTTTATGACATTGCAAACCGCTTTGGGAGGCCTCGTGGGAAGCACTTCACAAATGCCGCCGACAAATGGCCTGAAGGTGGCTTGGTCGGTTAGAGGTGGAGCTGATGATGCCAAGGTTGCAGGTTCGAGCCCCATGCAGGAAAGCTGCATAGTCCTGCACTGCAGGGGTTGGGCTGGATGGCCCTCGGGGTCCCTTCTAACTCTACCATTCTGTGATTCTTGTGCAGCTCCACTTTTGCAGAGGGAGCCTCAGCCTTGCCTCTGCACTGCTGCAGGCCTGGCTGGATGCTTGAGGTTTTCTAAGAAATGTTCCCTTCCAGCTTGTTGGCTGCAGGATTGTGGGAGGGTGGGCAGCAAAAGCTCAAAGGTGGCAGCTGGGGAAGCCTTCAAGGAAAGCTGAGGGAACGGGATGTCCTGGAATAGCTCCGGAGAAGAAAGCTGCTTCTTCTGAACTTACGTGACCTCAGGGAAGCTACAGCAAGGCTGGCACAGAGAAAGGGAGGAGGTCAGCAAGGAACAGCCAGGAAGCCACTGCTGGAAGTGGGGGGGGGGAGCAGCTTTGGGGGCTCCCCCACCCTACCCTTGTCCCCAGCTGACTGTTCCTGCCCTGGAGGAACAGGCCAAAGGGTTCCTCTAGATCAGAACTGGCACAGCAGGAGCGGCCGCTGGGAAGGGACTGCTCCACGCACATGGAAGAAGGCAAGTTCAGAAAACACCACGGAGACGATTCCCAAAAGGCCAAAAAGGTACCAAGGCCTCCACAACGAGGCACAAGGAGTACAGGGGGGTCTTCCACCAGCTCCCCTCCTCCTGGCTGAAGAGAATGAAACAACACTTTGTCCAAAGAGCAGAACTCCCAACGCTCCAACCACGGGCTCTGAATCAGACGGTATTTTGGGCTTCCAAGTCAAACCCACACCCAAAAAGGAGCCATGGCAACGGGCTTAGGGAAGGGTGTGTGTGACTCCCTTATTAGCAAAAAGGGATGATGAGGCATCGTTGGCGCTGGCAGGGGTGGGGGGCTGCATGGAACAGACGGAAGAGGGGAGCAGATGGGGATTTTCAAACCATTTCTGGAAGGTATTTTTAAAGAAAGTGCATGCACAGAATGCAGTTTTTGGAAGCAGGAATAGATGTCCCTCTCCAGCGAGGGTGGAGAAGAACGGCGCCCTTTTCCAGGGCAGGGGCAAGAGGAACCCTTGCCGGGAATCTCCCCTGGAAAACCTCTTCCCCAGGGGAATGGGAGAAAGACATCCAAGCAGCGCCTGGGGAACTGGTGTCTCCAGCCTCCTTGGGTCAAACGGGAACTGGGAGGGCATCCTCTCAAGGCAGTTGAAAGGCCAGACCCACGGATCGTCAATGACACTGCAAAAGGGGTGGGCGAACTCTGCCCCTGCTCTGCTCTTCCTCCCTGGCTCTGGGTCCCCCTTGATGTTTTAGCGCCCAGGCAAGTTAGGGCTCTTCTTTCTCCCCAAACTGGCGAAGGCCAAGCCTGGCATGGCTGGAAAAAAGAGCTGCAGCTGCTCCTCACCACTTTTTGTTTTTGGGGATGCACATTAAAAGAACCTGCTCCACTTCCCTCTGCCAAGGGAAAGCGGAGGAGGCTGGTTGGCAGCAGCAGCCGGAGGACGGACTCAGCCCCCAGTGCTGCCACTCACCCCCTCGCCTTGGCCCTGCAGGGCACGCAGCAGGCACCATCCGCCGCCACCCCCTGCAAAGGGGGATGAGGCCCCTGCTAGAAGGGGGGGGGAGCGAGGGGCTCCTGAGGCCCTTGCAGTTGCTGGGAGCCAGGGGGGGCAGAGGGGGCTTGGGGTCAGGATCACCTTGACCACTAGTGGGGGGGCAACCATGCCATCTATCCTGGCTGCCAATGAGTTTCTGGGCCCCATTCAAAGCACTGGTGCTGACCTATAACGCCTTGCGTAGGACCACAATCCCTCCAGCTGCTGTGGTGTTGTCAGGATTGTGCTCCTCTTTGGGGCCAGCAGGTCAGCCTCGTCCTCCCAGATATCAACGGCCGGCCTGGCAAACGACATGCTCAGAGGCACTCTTTACACAGGCCAAGGGCGAAAACAACAAAGCGCTGTGCAGGGCCAAAGTCAAGGAAGGGCAAGACCCGCCACATAGTGAGCAGAGCTGCTTTTCAGGCCCCGTCTCCTTAATTCTCAGTGGCCCACCTAGTCCAGCATCCTGTTCTCTCGGAGGCCAAATACCCCTAAGGACTAGGGGTCCACATAGACTGCCTCTGGAGCTGGAGGTTCCTTAAGAGCATAGGAAGAGGCTCCCACCCAGTCCAGCCTCCTGTTCTCACAGCAGCCAACCAGATGCCTCTTTTGGGAACCCCCGAAGAATGATTTGAGCCCAAGAGCAACTCTCCCCTCCTGGGGTTTTGGGCAACTGGGATTCGGAAGAATTGCTGACTCTGACCACGGAAGGAAGAGCATTGCCTTTGTGGCCTAATCCTCTTTTGAAGCCATCCAGGTTGGCGGCCATCAATTGCCTCTTGTGGCAGGGAGTTCCAGAGTTCAAATATGCACTGCCCAGATGAAGGTGAAGAGAAAGATGAGCACTGTGAAAGATGGGCTCCACCTTGAAGGATATGAAACAAAGAGGAGTGGTCCCAGCCCTGCTAAGAAGGCTCCACTGATCTGATCAGGGGTCAACAGCCAAGTCTCCCAAGGGGAGAAGCTAGGAACTCCTGTGCGTGTGGCAATGCCCATGTCAGAAGGAAGGGAGGGAGGGAGGGAGGGAGGGAGGGTTTTTCGATCCACAGAGGCTGGCTGCTGCGCCACCTCCTCAGAGCTACACCCCGCCAGCTTTTTTCAAAACCCTACCAGGGTGCCCATCTTGCCCATGCACTCTGCATCCTGCCAGGGCACCAGGCTGCTCCCCATTCCTGAGGGAGCCACAGGCCTAATGAGCAGCTGCAAAGATTGTTGACAGGAAGTCCCCCAGCCGGAAGACGCTGGCAGGAATTGGAAATTGCACCTGGCCAAGGAGGAGGAAGAGAAGGGGGGAAAGCAGTGGCTGAGGCTGGCACAGCTAGAGGAGGAAGGGAGGGAGGAGGAAGGGCAGGGAGCCTCTATTGGCACCTGGGGCCCCCCCAGCTGCTGCAGCAGAGGGAGCACCTGGGAAGAAGGTGCGTCTGCTGAGCATCACCCGCCTATGGGAGCACACCCTCCTCCCCAGACAGAAAAGGTGGGCAAGCAAAGAAGGTCTGGGTGCTTCAGCGGCTCTCTTGCTGGTGCATTTTGTAGGGGTGTGTGAGCTTTGGAATGGGCCCCACGTAACAAGCGGGGGCACAACACCCCACGCTGCCAAAGCTCGGCATAAACCAAGCATGCCAAGCCCATTTTCGTTATCAGGAGTCAATCAGTCTTGGAAAACATCCCAATAGTTTTTCACATGAGCCCGCTGGTGGAATGTGCCCCCTCACCTCTCCCTGCCCTTCCCAGAGTATGGAAGTGGTCGGCTAAATTGCATCCCATGTGCAGGGCCACAACCCAGGCTGGCAAGAGCACGCAATGACCCCATTGCACCATGCAACATACGCATAGCTAAGCTCAGTGCTAGAAATCCCCCAGGCGCCAGGCACATTTTGTGACTGGTGCAGGTCCAGTTGTCACCACACCAGGTGCCTGGTCAGCGACTCACGTCTCCCTCTGGCTGCCCCTCCAGCTTTCTTAAGCAGGTCAACAGAAGAGCTCACTGATTGCATTTTTTCTCCAGGGAGTCCATGGTTCACATCCTTCCGCAGTTAATCCCTACAAGGACCCTGTGAGATAGGTGAAGAGGCTGCGACTTACTCCAAGGTCACCCAGTGAGCATCAGGATGGAGGGGTGATTCGACCTCTGATCTCCCAGGTCCTCGTCCAACGTTCTCACCATTACACCACACTGCCTTCCTAGAGCACTTCTGCTATGGGCAAACTCTATAAATTAAGCTGGTGAATAAATAGGGGGGAAGCCAAATGTCCCTGAGAGAAGGATCTGAAATATTTCCCTTGAAGCTTGAATTTGTTTTATTCTGGGTTGTTTTATTTAATGTCTTAATGTGTCGCAAACCGCTTTGAGACTGTTTTCTTGAAAATATAAAGCCGTATAGAAATGAAAATACTGCTACTAACAATAATAATCCTCACTGCCGCCCAAAAATGGAAACGGGAGCAACTTCCAACGCTTGAAGAATGGAGAATGAAGCTGATGGACTATGCAGAACTGGAGAAATTAAGAGGGAAGATTAGAGACCACAAGTTCATCGAGGACTGGGGAAAATTTGTAGATTATCTGGAATGTATATGTGATGAGCGAATAACGCTAGTGGGATTTCAAGAAGCTCTGTGAATGTTTAAGGAAAATTGTAAAAAAGAAAATAAGAGTGAGAGGGTATATAAAATGCAATATTAAAATTAGGAAATGCATAATTTAAAAAATTGGAGATGAATGATTGTCAGAGAGGCTGAAGGAAGTCTAAAAGAGAAAATATGTGACAAATTTTGATGTGATATTACAAATGTATGTTGGAAAATTAATAAAAATTATTTTTAAAAAAATAATCCTCACTGCCAAAAAAAAAAAAAAAATCACCTAGACCTTCCGTTGTGGTGACTGCAACCTCGGTTTAAGGTGCCATTTAGCAATTAGCTCATATATCTGAGTTTCTAACACTGGCTAATATGTCTGATATGTTGGCAAATCCCGTTTTGGGGGAGGGTTTTTTGTGTTTTTTAAAGGTGCCCACAGCTGAGACTCTGCCTGGCAGGTGTCTACATCCCGCTTACCTAAGCATGGAGGAATTAACTCTGCCAGGCAGTCTAGACTGCGGTGATGAGGCTGCCTGAGCGTGGAATCTGCCAGCCAGAAATAACAGGATGGAAAATTTACCACCGGTGGATGGGAGGCAAAGGCCACCACTGCCACCTTGTGGCCAGCACCTGCCACTGCAAGCCACCTGGGAGGAAGCCTGAGCACATCAGCTCCAAGGAGGCTCCTCTGGTTTAAAGCAGCACAGCCCCGCTGCTGCTCCAAAGTCCCCCCTTAACACGGGAGTGAAGCTCGCCTCCTCCTGAGACAGGGCCTCTGCGGCGGAAGCTCCTCCGAAGTGCCTGTCCAGGGGGCTGCCCACCCCTTGCCCTCTTTTACAGGACGGCCAGCCACTTGGATGGCTTTGAAAGAGGGCTGGGCAAACCCAGGGAGGAAGCGGAGAGGGCTATCAATGGCTCCAAGCCAGGGTGCCTCTGCCCTGCCCCCCCAGCCGGAGGCAGAGATGGGTCCCAGCTGGGGGCCCCCGCAGGAGGAGAGCTGCTTGCGGGCTTCCCCTAATGAGCACCTGGTTGGCCCCATCCCAGCCTCGTCCAGCAGCCAGGCTCTTCTTGCATCCGTATGGAACCTCCAGGCCCGGTGATAGTCTATCTGGAACCAGAGCTCCTTAGGGGTGTTTGGCATAGCTGTCAAGTGTCCCTTATTTGAAGGGACAGTCCCTTATTCCAGCGCCATGTCCCACTGCTGTCCCTTATTGATGGATGTCCCTCAAATGATGTCCCTTAAATTTCAAAGGAAGCAGCTCCTCTCCCTCCCTCCCTGCCGGCCAGGGAGGAGGGAGGCTCCAACTGTGTTGCTTGGCTGTGTTGCTCACCCAATAAGAAGTCTAAGAACGACTGGGGGGGGTGGAGCTTGCATGCCTTGTGTGTGGCTAGTTAATGCAAGCGGAGGGGGTTTTTGAATGCTGGACGCCATTTTGTTGCACGTGCTGCTGCAAACTTTGCAGTGCAAAGCCAGGCCGGGGAGCCATCTTAAGTTGAGGCTGCATAGGCCTTGTGGTGCATGTGATTCAGATTCTATTCAGTTGAACCTCTGGTTACAAAGTTGGTTGGACAGTGTTCTCGAAGCTACCGGCATGAGTTTGACCAGACTGCAGGAGGACAGGAAGACTGGAGTGTCTGGGACAGGTGAGGCTGCAGGTCCCTTATTTTGGCTGCTGGTCCCTTATTTTCAAGGCTGCTGGTCCCTTATTTTCAAATCTGTAAGTTGACAGGTATGGTGTTTGGCCACGGTGAGAAGAGGAGGCTGGGCTGGATGGGCCCCCTGTGGGCCTGACGTTCCCTGGCAACTCTTCTGCTAGTGTTGCTGGCCATTTCTCTGCCCACGAAAATCAGCTCTGCTCACCTCCTCATCCACCTCCCCTACCACTGCCTTGATGGTGAAGGCAAACAGATCCCCTCCCACCAGCTCAAGCCCTCTGGATTCCCAAAGCCCCTAGAAATGCAATCCATTGTTTGGCGAGAGCCAGTGTGGTGTAGTGGTTAAGAGCGGTGGACTCGTAATCTGGTGAACCGGGTTCGTTTCCCCTCTCCTCCACATGCAGCTGCTGGGTGACCTTGGGCTAGTCACACTTCTTTGAAGTCTCTCAGCCTCACTCACCTCACAGAGTGTTTGTTGTGGGGGAGGAAGGGAAAGGAGAATGTTAGCCGCTTTGAGACTCCTTAGGGTAGTGAGAAAGCGGGATATCAAATCCAAACTCTTCTTCTTCTGCTGCTGTTTGCAAGAGAACAGCAAAGAAATGACCCAGCCCAGTGTAACTGAGGACACTGTGAGGCAGGGTTAGGCCAAGAGTGAGCAAGTGGCTCCAAGGTCGCCCAGCGAGCCCATGGCTGAGTGGGGAATTGAACCTGGGTCTCCAGCTCTGACTCTGCCCTAGAGTTCTGCTTACTAAGGGCACACATCTGAACTAAAACTAAGGAGAGATGCACCACAAGCTGCCTGAACGAGGCTGGATGAGCCCAGGTGGTCCATGGGCCAGTCTGGGAAGCCCCCACACCTTGGCCTGGCTGATTTTTAGACAAGGAAAGTCAAGAGCCAAGGCAGATCCTGCAGTTACATAACGATCCTCACCATCAAACTGCAGGCCACAGAGGAGTCAGCCGCCCTGGCCTTGTTACATAAGGCCTGGCGGTGGGGCTGATGATGGCACTGATCACAGGGCTGGCAATCTGTCCGTCCAGGTCGTGACGGAAGAGAGATGCCACCTCTGAGTCAGCCAGGGAAGATGCATGGCAGCTGCGCACTGGCAGGCTTGGCCTGGCACAGGCACTGCCTCCAAACCAGCTCTGGGGCGCTCTGTCTCCCAGGCGCCTGGCACAAGCTGCAGCTGGCAGGAGGAAGCGGGTGCCCTGCATCTCCACCTGGGGAAAAGCCTCCCCCAGGACCAGCAGCGGGAGGCTTACCTGGCATCAAAGGGGAGGGAGAGCCCGGGCTGTGTTGGCACACGTGCCCAGATTGCAAAGCACCCTGGAAATCATGAATGGCGGGAGGAGAGAGACACACTCTAAGAGCATATAAGGCACACAAGCTGCAAGGCCCCACAAGTTGGGGTTGCTTTGGTTGTACAAAGCAGCAAGTAGGGCCGGCCAATATCTGGTTTTCAACAATGTGATATATCACCACCTAAATATCACGACAGCCTGATAGATCACGATGTCTGAAATAAGGATGGAGCTACAGAGAGGCACTAGCTGGCTTCACGGTTTTTCCTGCATTGTGATTTTTGCATAGCACCCCCCCACACACACACACATATCATGATTTGTGATAAATTGCCAGGTCAACCATTATGAAAAGGATATCACGAGATGGACTTCAAACTGCCCTAGAAGCAAGCAGCATAACCAGAGGCGCCCAACCATTGCCGTATTTGCAGGCAAGGAAGCGAGAAAACCAGCAGAGCAGGATCCAGGGGACCCCCTCGCCCCCACTGGAATGTGCAACATCCAAATGTGCTTCCCCGTGAAGCTGCCCCCCTCGATCCAGCGGCACCCACAGCAGAAAGCGTCGGAAGGCGAGCCCCCAATGGACTCTGGGTGCAGTGGGGGAGAGGAGAGGAGAGGCTGCATGACTGCCAGTCCCTGGATCACAGCCAAATTTTGCTCCCCACCCCAGAAGCAGGGCTGCTGGATAATGAGCAGACGCAGGCGAGTAGAAAGCTCTTTGGCGTGCTTCCTCTTCTTCCAAAGAGCCACTTCCTCCCTTCCAGGAAGCCCTCTGGTTAGGCTCTTGTGGGGTGGGGGCAAAGCTGAGAAGCCCTGTGCAGGTCCATTGCAAGAAGGCAGTGGAGCTGGGATTCAAGCCAGCTCTCTCTGCCCCTCCTCTCCCCCCGCATGCACTCCACACAAAAACCAACCCCGTATGACCACACACAGCCACAGCTTTGGGCTCACCTAGCTCAGTGGTGCCTACACTGACTTCTGCAGGCAGAGCAGGTGCTGTGCCCCTCCCCACCTCGCACTGGAGGGCCACAGCAAGCGCCTGGCCTCAGCCCAGGCCCTTCTGGCTCTCTCCCAGCCCAGCTCAGATCCTTTCAGTGCAATCTGACACCCAGTGAGGTGCAGTCCTTTGGCTCCCCCCCTGAAGGCACCCGATGGCTTTCCGAGTTAACTCAGGGGTGGCAAAAGCTGCACTCCCAACAGCGGCCCCCGCCAGCACCTTGCAGGCGACACCTGGAGCTCCAAGCCAGAGGTTCCTCCCCAGCTGCAGCTACTCCTCAGTTCTTGCATTTTGCAGGCCCAGGAGAGGCTCCACCCGCCAGGCTTGCCCCGCAGCTCCCCTCTCCTGACAGCCCTTCTCAGTCCCTCCAGTTGTGCCACATCTAAGGGACAGAATCACAGGATCATAGAGTTGGAAGGAAGGGACCCCCAGAGTCATCTAGTCCAACCTCCTGAAATGCAGGAACCTTTTGCCAAACATGGGGCTCAAAGCCACAAGCCTGAGAGTTCCATGCGCTACCGAC
Organism: Podarcis muralis; assembly: GCF_964188315.1. Lineage (NCBI taxonomy): Eukaryota > Metazoa > Chordata > Lepidosauria > Squamata > Lacertidae > Podarcis > Podarcis muralis. The sequence continues at coordinate 899,405 of NC_135672.1, read as the reverse complement.
TGAGCTATCTCAGCTGTGCCCTTCCTCGCCATGGCCGAGTCAGGGGTGCAATTCTGCGGGGGCTCCCGTTTCACAAGCCCTTGGTGTCAACTGCATGGCAGTCACTTCTGCTTCCCAGAGCAAGCCAGGCGGTGCGCAGATGATACAGAGAGAAGTCCCTTTTTCTTGGGAAGCAGAGAGAGAGAGATTGCAGGCAACTCTGCACACTGCTTAGAAAATAATAAACCCCCCTGCACATGCAGATGGGCATTTCAGGCTCGAACGTGGTCACACAACTCGCTTGAGGCAAGGTTCCTCCTGGGACTCATCCCTGGCAAGGCTCCCTCTACCTTCCCATGGTATCAGGAACCAGGCTGGGCTTGGTATGGGGAGGGCGACACTTTGGGCAAAAAAGGGTCCCCAAAACACACAGGCACACCCCCCTGGCCATTCCACCACAAAAGCCAACTGCGGGCCTGAGTCATGCATGAGCCATTTTCCACAAAAGGAGGGCAAAAGAGCAAGCAGGATGACCTGGAGACGCCTCAGTGACCTGCCTTTTGACATAGCCAGAAATCAGAATCCTAGAATGGTAGAGCTGGAAGGGACCCCCAAGGGTCATCTAGTCCAACCCGCTGCAATGCAGGAACCTCAACTAAAGCATCCATGACGGATGACCATCTATGAACCCCTTTTGTTTACAGTGAGCAGCTGGAGAGAGGATGCTGCTCCCGACCAGAGGCAGAAAACAGGACTGTCAGAGTCCTCCCTTCTCCCTGCCCCCTTTGGGCAAAGCTGAAAGCAGAATAACACCACCCCGTGATTCCTGTTTTCTTCCTCTCGCCATCGCAGCGAAGGTGAAGTCCAAGCGGGTGACTCAGGAGACCAGGCCAGGGAAGAGGCTCAGAGCCTCTGTTTCCCAGATGCAGAGAAGACTCTCTGCCAAAGAGACAGAGGACAAGGAACAGTCTCACACGCCTTCGCAGGATCCTGCCACAAGCCCTCATCTTCCAAGGATGACCCCAGTGACCCTCCTGGGGAATCCTCCGCCGCCAGCGCCATCCCAGCCACTCACAAGTAAACAGCAACTTGATCCAGATGCTGTCCTCCCCATGGGCCAGGGCACCCTGAGGAGCACCCATCCTGCAGGGTGTCGGGAGGGGGGTGAGGCACTTGGGGGGGGGGTGCAGGGCCCTTGCCGCAGCCCACAGCAGTGGCGTTTCTGCCAGGGAAAGGCCCTGCCCATCTCCACACAGGCTCACCTGTATCCTGACACAGGAGGAGCTGCACTTGTTTGGGCCCTCTCCTGCCCCACTCGATAAACAGCCAAATTCTACATAACTGGGCCAGGCGTGCGGCTTTTAAAATGGGTTTGTGGGAGGGGGGAATTGGTTCCCTTCTGTTTCTGTTTTATTATGCTTTTTGTATTCTCACCTTGCATTTCTCTTTCACGAACTGCCCTGGGGTTTTTGGAGGAAGGACAGCCTAGTTCTCGAATGTTTTGGTTCCCGAACACCATCCGACCCAGGGCTTCCGCGGCTTCCGATTGGCTGCAGGAGCTTCCTGCAGAATCAGAAGCTGCACTTTGGTTTCTGAAAGTTTTGGAAGTCGAGCAGACTTCCAGAACGGATTCCATTCAACTTCCAAGGTACGACTGTACATTGTATTGTTGGCATCTGTCTGTCTCCAGAGACAACGGAGTGCGCCTCCAGGGGTGAAGCCAAGCTGCTGCATGAGCAGCACCCAAGTTCCTCCCTGGGACGCAAGATTGTCCATGTGTCTGTGGGTTCTGGGCTGCCCAGACCACAAGAGCCCCCTCTCACCCTGGCTGAGGGGATCCAAAGGAAAGCAGAGCAAGACGTTTGGCACCAGCTGGGCTGCAGGAGTTGCTTAGGGGCTCCGCTCCACACAGCAGCAGGTATAGATTCTTCCTCTGGCTTTACTCCCAAAGCCTTTCTCATAAATTAATATAGCCACAAGGCAGTGGAGGTTTAGGATCAGAGTTTTCCTTCCTTCCCAGGTGGACAAGCCCCATCTGCCCCTAAGGGAGGTATACAAATGTACCGGTAATCCTAATAAGTCTGGAGAAGGCAGGTGCAAACCACCCCACACCCAAACACACACCTCGGCATGCACCTCCGACAGTAAATGGCTGGGTCCTGGGGCTTCCTGAGAAAGGGCCCACGAGCTCCCATGGGGGCAGCGTCTTCTTGGTGCTGCTGGCCTGAGTCTCCAGAGTGTCAACCCCCAGCAACTGCCCCCTTGCTGGTGAGCGTCAGGTTCCCCCCCCCCCCGAAGGCAACCGATGGATGAGTTATGCAACACAGCTGTGCCCCCGCCCTCCCGCCGCCCCTCAGCATCCCCGAGCGATGGATGTGCCCACAGGAGCTGGGCTGATGCGACACTCATGCACACGGCAGGCTCATCCCGCAGGAACGCGCCCGGCACATTGTTGCATGCTGTTCCCATGAAGGCTAATTGCCAGAGGCCTCATTAGCTGAGTCAGGCAGGGACAGGTAGCAGCGCCTGACGGGATTCGCAAGGGAAACGCTGTGCATTACGCAAGGTGGCCATGCACCAGGGAGTGCGTGTCAGGGTGGCTCACCAGCGGCCTGACTTCTGGGCCACAAGGTCATGGGCTCAGCTGGGAGAGGGACGCAGAGAGTGACCCAACCTTGATGTAACAGGAGGAGTGTCACTGCTGGAAGGAAGAGGGATAGGTTGGCACTGCCCCCCTACACCAACCCACTGTGGGGCCCCCAGCTGCAGAGGCCACCTCACTCGCCCAGCACACCTCGAGGACCTGGAATAGCTCACTGCAGGGGGTTGGGCTGGATGACCCTCAGGGCCCCTTCCAACTCTACATGTGACAGCCCATCTTCAGATATTTGAAGATGACCACCATATCTCAGCCTCCTTTTTTCCAGGCGAAACATCCCCAGCTCCTTCAACCGTTCCTCATCAGGCTTAGTTTCCAGACCCTCCACCATCTCAGCTACCCTCCTCTGCTCACTTTCCAGCTTAGAATCATAGAATGGTAGAGCTGGAGGTCCAACCCCCAGCAGCACAGGAATCATTCGCCAAACGCTGGGATCAAACCCACAGCCCTGAGATTCAGAGTTCTATGCGCCCCTTTGCAGTGACGCACAATCAGGGACAGATTTCTCTGAAACGGCAGGGGACCCCCAGTCACAGCCCTCCCTCCGGGGACAGAGGGAGCCCCGGTGTCCCAGCCAGCCCCTCCAAAGATTCATGGTGGCAGAGTGTGACCTGCAGGCCTATTTTTAGCCCTCTGCCATCATCGTCTCTCTGCAATGACAGAGAGAACAATTTCTACCCAAAAAACCCCAGTGGGCAATGAGATCCCATTAGCGAGCGCTCACCCTAATTAGAGGGATGAAGATGAACGAGAGCAGCAGGCCAGCACCCGCTCCCTGTTGCAAAGAGGTGGGTGGGAGGAGGAGCGAAGAGCGGGGGGGGGGTTAGTGTTAGGGCAGATTGCCAGGCAAAACTTTGGCCCCACATCCCTCTGTACAAAGTGCTGTGGAAGATCTCACAAAGCCCTTGCAGAGGTCATTCTGGACAGTGAATAGCGCAAAACAGATTTGGGCTCTATCATATCCCACCCTGCAGGCCAAAGGTCCCAGATTCAACCCCTGAAGGCCTTTGGCTAATTAAACAATTTATGGCCTTTTAAACTGAGGGGGGGGTATTGTTTCAGTTTGTTACTAGAATCATGGAATCATAGAGTTGGAAGAGACCACAAGGGCCATCGAGTCCAACCCCCTGCCAAGCAGGAAACACCATCAGAGCACTCCTGACATATGGTTGTCAAGCCTCTGCTTAAAGACCTCCAAAGACGGAGACTTTGGAGCCACCCCTCCCAGTTTGGTGTCATCTGCAAATTTGATCAGGATGCCCTTGAGTCCATCATCCAAGTCGTTGATAAAGATGTTGAATAAGACCGGGCCCAAGACAGAACCCTGTGGCACCCCACTAGTCACTCTTCTCCAGGATGAAGAGGAACCATTGATGAGCACCCAGTTACTACACTATGTACTTTTGTGTTTTTTGTACTATAAACGTATAGCTCAGTCAGTAGAGCATGGGACTCTTAATCTCAGGGTTGTGGGTTCAAGCCCCACATGGGGGGGAAAGTTCCTACATTGCAAGGGGTTGGACTGGATGACCCTCAGGGGTCCCTTCCAACTCTAGGATTCTATGACTGTCTGTCTATAGAAATTTGATAAATAACAATGAGGATTAAATAATCTTCCGGTAGGGCTGGGAGAGACACCCCCTGCCTGAAAGCCTGGACAGCCAATGACTGTCAAGGCAGACAATGCTCAGCCAGGAAGACCAATAGTCTGGCTTGGGACACGGCAGCTTCAGATGCTTCTATGACCCTTGTACCTATGTGTAATGAGTATGGGGTTGCTCGTGCGTAAGCTGCCGCCTCTCCAGGCCAAATTGCCTTGTTAAACCTTTCTGACTGGACAGCCCTTCTCTTCGTGGCTGCCTCAGTCGCTAGCAGAATCCGTCAGTGGGCGTTTCTTAAACCTTTTCCAACATAAAAGTTGTTTGACGCCCAGTCTCCTCCTACTCTCACTGCGTGGAAGTCTTCTGCGCAGGGAGGGCGTGGGTAGCGGAGGACCTGTGCTCTCCCCGCTGGTGTCCAGTGAAGAGTCCTGGAGCCCTCTCGCCGATTCCCCCATCTGCCCCCCTTTATCCCTGGTGTTGCGCTGATTTGCTTCCCCCTCTGCTGAGGTGCCTCTCTCCCTGCTGGGCTCTTCTCCAGCATCATCTGAGAGCCTTCCCTCCGCCTCTAGCTCCGGTGTCAGTTCCCTGACACTATGGGACCGCCTCTCCCAGTATGCCCTGCGGAGGACCTTAAGGCCCATAAATAGCAACACCCTAGAGGTCCCGGGTCCTAAGGAAGTCAGATTAGCCTCAACCAGAGCCAGGGCCTTTTCAACACTGGCTCCGGCCTGGTGGGACGCTCTGTCTCCTGAGACCAGGGCCCTGTGGGATCTGATTTCTTTCCGCAGGGCCTGTAAGACAGAGTTGTTCTGCCTGGCCTTTGGCTTGGAATCAACTTGATCCCCTTCCCCTTTTTCCTTTCTCCTGTGATGGAACAAGTCTGGATATTTGGCCTTGGTGAAGATCTGACGTTTTCATCCCCAAAATGTTTTTGATTTGAGTTTCTACTGAAATGAGGCTGCATTTTAATGTTGTATTTTAATCTTGTTTTTAAGTTGTATTTTAATCCATTGTTTATATACCTGGTGTTAGCTGCCCTGAGCCCAGTCTTCGCTGGGGAGGGCGGGGTATAAATAAAATATTATTGTTATTGTTGTTATATTTAAATCAGTCTGTTCCCCCCCAGAGATCCATGAGGGCCATGGTCCTATTTTCTCCCCACCCCCCTTTACTGAAAATCTTAAAAACAATTCCCAAACACAAAGTGTGGTCTTCCAAGGCAAATGCATCCTGCTTTATATCGTGTATATAATATTATATCTGTAGCAGCTTCCACATGCGCCGAGTCAGGATTGTGGCCGTCCCATGGCAGGCAGAGTCTCCAGTAACAACTCCTCTCCCAACAACGTCCAGCTAGCCTGGTCGTGTCCACAGAACGGAGGGCGGCAGAATCGCCAAGGACATGCTCTGCAGGGAGCTGGCTTCCAGCTCCAGGCCTGGTGGCAGAACAAAGGTGCCTGCCAGTGGGGCCTGAAGGCTGGCAGCGCCAACCCTGCCAGGTGGGAATCCCTTGCGGGCGACCGCAGGGCCTGGAGACAGACGGTCAGGTCATGCAGCCACAGCAGTGACCAGAGGAGGAATGACCGCTAAGAGAAGAGACACCATGGTGCATCGGCAGAGGTTGGACGGCCATCTGTCAGAGATGCTTTACTTGAGATTCCTGCCTTGGCGGAGGTTGGACTGGATGACCCTTGGGGGTCCCTCCAAACTCGCTTCCATTCTAAGATTCCTTTTCATCCCAACTTCGGGGAGAGAACCGAGAGGGCGAGAGGCCACCCAGCAAGGCGAGCATTGCACTGGGGTTTGAGAACACCAACAAACACACCCTGGATCCAGTTGAATGGTGTAGCCTCACCTTTGTGAAATATTGCAATAAAACCCTCAGGGCTGCCATGTGCCTGCTGGTGGCTGCAGGCTTGCCCAGGGCTCTTGTTTGCGGAGACAGGGAGAGAAAGCCCCCCCCCCCCAACTGAAGCAGGGGAAGCTCTTCTGGTCAGGAGCATCTTCCTTCATGCACTGCGTGGGCGTCTGCTGCCCTCTTGTGGGCGCTCTGCACTGCTGCTGCTGCCTGGGCAAGAACCACAACTAGGGCACTTTGGTAGTGGCCGACTGAGACCCAAATACTAATTAGGTCTCCCTTAAAAATAGCCTACCCCTGAGCCAGCAGGCACCAGCCCCATCTTACGCTCAGATGCACCCAGGACAAGCTCAGAGGCATCCTCAGGATCAGCTCAGGAGAAGCCGGGATCTCCTCTCGAGGAAGAAGCCGTGCTCAGCAAGGTATGCTCCATTGCTCCCCTTTATGGCGCAGCTTCCTGGTACCAAGCAAAGTGGACCACCAGTGGACCACCTGCTGGGGGGGGCTGCCTGGTCCACCCCACCCCCCGTGACACTACCAGATAACGTACCCCTGGCCTGCCACCTTGGCATTGTAGCAAAGCTTCAGCTAGGTGGGTGAAGGGTCTGACCCAGAAGCTTCCGACACAGGCTCCCGGGTCTGGAGGGGTGCAGAATATGCAGGAAGATGTTTTGCTGGATCAGACCCAGGGAAATCAGCAGGCAAGCCTAGCTTGGGTAGATTTTATTTCAATGGGTTTGCTCAGCATGAAACATAGCTAGGATACAAGCTGCCATCTTTACAGGTCAAAAGGGACTCAGGGAAGGATAGCCTGGGGGGCTCCGCTGGAGCCCACAATCTCCCACATGCTAGAGATTGGAGTGCCCTGTGTTTTCAGTGTTCCCGAATGCTTAGCTTTATTTACGTCTTTGAGGTGTGTTCTGGTTTAACAAAGGGGTTTGTAAGAGGAATAGCTCTGCAGCGTAAAGTGGGCTCCTCCCTACTCTGCTGGAGACAGGGACACCACTGCATGTGGTCCATTCAAACTCTATGATTCTATATGGACACACACACACCCCGACCACTACACCACTGGAGGAGGCAATGGTAGGCTCTGTACACCATTCTCCCAATGACAAGAGCTTGCTCTGCCCCCCACCTAGAACTGGAAGACCAAGAAAGGGCTCCCCCCAGGACAAAAACTCCACCAAGTGATTCCACTCCGTGCTGATGCAAAATAAAGGAGCGCAACAGTCATGGGGCAGCCCTGTTCCTGGGCCCAAAATGCTTCCCAGGAAAGCTCTCTTGAAGGTGGGACTCACTCACTAAAAGAAAAGCACTTAGAAGTGCTGCCTTTTATTCCCAAGCTCCACTCCCCTGTCAGGAAAAAGAAGGCAAGTCAGAAACAAACTGCAGACATTTGGTCAATAAAAAGCGGCTTTGGTGACCCCCTCCCCCTCCCTCCTCCCAACTTAATAATCACGTATGGCAGGATTTGGGACTCTCTACTCCTTGATGGAGCAACAAATGCAATCAGTTGCAAAGGAACTCTCAAATCCCAAAACTGATATCATGCAATGTCTTCCTTAGATGAAAACGCTTCCTTTAGACTCTTTTTGTTTAGTACTGGAGTACAGGCAGCTCCCTATTTACGCGCACTTGAGGCATGGGCGCATTGCCACAAACCGGGAAGCGGCACAAAAAGGAGCAAACACCGCCCTCACAAGAGCACGCAAACGGCAAAACAGTGCAAAAACAGCACCTAGTCATCCCACAAGCCTTTGCACTGAATTTTGAGGGGGCTTGGGGGGAGGGATTGTAGTGGATTTGACGAGTGCTGCTAGTTTTTTAAAGGCATTTTCAAGGGTTCCCAGAGATTTAGAGGGTCTTTGCAGGATTTCCCAATGCCGTTTGCAATGCAATATACAGTGGTACCTCGGGTTAAGTACCGTAATTTTCGCTCCAAAACACGCACTTTTTTGCTCCTAGAAAGTAAGGGAAAATGCCTGTGCGTGTTAAGGAGCGAATGCACTCGACTGGATCCATGGCTGCCGTCAGTCAAGCAAAGCAAGCTTTGCTTGCTTTACAGCCAGGAGGAGGGGGAGGAGCCGAGGAGGGAGGGAGGGAAGGAGAGCCATGGCAGCAAAGCGGGCAGCAGCCGCTTACACGCGAGGAGGAACAGACGGGAGCCATAGGGAGCCGGAAAAGCGCCGCGTAGCCAGCAACAGCTGCTGCAGCCTCAGCGAGCAACGCTCTCTAAACGGAGCAATGAGGCTGCAGAGGGACGGCGGGGCACAGGAGGGCTCTGAGCCACGAGCGCAGTGAAAACCAGTAAAAAAGTTTTTAAAAAGGCTGCTGGGGACAGGAGGGCACGGGATGAGGGAGAGAGGGAAATTACGATTCTCCCAGCGTCTCAGCTGATCCACTGAGCAGGACTTGGGTTGCAGGGGATTCGCCATTAGCTGCGTAAAGCAGCAAAGAGGGAGAGAAGGAGCAAAGTGGGAGAGGAAAGGAGCTGCTTACACTGCTGTAAGTGGCTGCTGTCTGGTTGGCTCCTTTAAAGCAACAGTGCTCTTTCCCTCCCCCCTCCCCTCTCAGCTCGCCGAAAAGCTCCTTTTCCACACACCCCACTCGAGCTCCTTCTCCGCTTAAATCCCTCTCCTGCATCATTAGCCACATCCTTTTCCACACACCCCAAGCGTGTTCCTTCTCCCCTTAAATCCCTCTCCTGCATCATTAGCCACATCCTTCTCCACCCACCCCACGCGTGTTCCTTCTCCCCTTTAACCGCTCGCCTGCATCATTAGCCACATCCTTCTCTACACACCCCACGCGTGTTCCTTCTCCCCTTAAATCCCTCTCCTGCATCATTAGCCACATCCTTCTCTACACACCCCACGCGTGTTCCTTCTCCCCTTAAATCCCTCTCCTGCATCATTAGCCACATCCTTCTCTACACACCCCACGCGTGTTCCTTCTCCCCTTAAATCCCTCTCCTGCATCATTAGCCACATCCTTCTCTACACACCCCATGCGTGTTCCTTCTCCCCTTAAATCCCTCTCCTGCATCATTAGCCACATCCTTCTCTACACACCCCATGCGTGTTCCTTCTCCCCTTAAATCCCTCTCCTGCATCATTAGCCACATCCTTCTCTACACACCCCACGCGTGTTCCTTCTCCCCTTTAACCGCTTGCCTGCATCATTAGCCACATCCTTCTCTACACACCCCACGCATGCTCCTTGTCCCTTGAATGCTTTTCCTTCCCTCCCTACTTAAAACGTGGTTACAAAGCACGGATCCACATGGATCCTCAGGATTTTTGCACTGGGTCACCCCAGGTTCACCATCAGATCACATAAAATGTCCATGGCTACAGCCTGCACCAAAAAAATCACGCACCCACTGTTTCATGGGGCTGCAATGGCGCAAAAACGTGGTTACAAAGCATGGATCCACATGGATCCACAGGATTTTTGCATTGGGCTACCCCAAACTCACCGTCAGATCACGTTTGTGGCCACAGCATGAACCACAAAAATCATACATCCACTGTTTTGTTTAGAATATTTTTTTCTTGCTTTCCTCCTCTAAAAACTACGTGCGTGTTATGGTCAGGTGCGTGTTATAGAGCGAAAAATACGGTACTTAATTCGTTCCGGAGGTCTGTTCTTAACCTGAAACTGTTCTTAACCTGAAGCACCACTTTAGCTAATGGGGCCTCCTGCTGCTGCCGTGCCTCCGGAGCATGATTTCTGTTCTCATCCTGAAGCAAAGTTCTTAACCCAAGGTACTATTTTGGGGTTAGCGGAGTCTGTAACCTGAAGCGTATGTAACCCGAGGTACCACTGTACACAATTTCACTTAAACACACAGTGCCTTGGAACATAACTCCCATGTAAATGGGGAGTTGCCTGTATATCTTTTTTTAAAAAAAGAAAAAGAAGTCTAATCTGTCTTTTTTGCAGAATCTTTTTTTGTTGTGGTCTGTTGCTCTTCAGGTGACTGGTTCCATCTTTATTTTTTGCTGTTATATTCATGTGCAATTGGCATCTCAGGCAACTTGTTTGCTGAGCAGCCATCCTGATTTGCTGGCTCTGCGTTTCCCCCATTAGGCTGTTAGCTGCAAAAAGCCTTTCATTACTGCTGTGGAGCGAGGATTTATTGTGCAAGAGCCAACTCACTTAACTTGAGCAAACCTAAAGTGTGCACTTTTACTTAATTCATTTATTTGATTTCTATACCTTTACCAGAAGATCCCAACATTAAAAACACATTTTATGGAGCACAGTAATACAAAAGTAATAAAAAGCAGAGTAATAAACAGCATGATAATAAAATAATCATAGTAACAGCTTTGACAGGTCACAGAAGATTTAACAGCCAAAGGAAAGCCTCTCTGGGGAGAGCATCCCACAATCAGGGAGCCACCACCGAAAAGGCCTGTTCTTGTGTTGCCACCTTTTGGGGAGCTGGACTTGCTTTCCGAGGCTCTCCTCACGTCCCTTTGCAGGCGGCGGAAATGCAGGCAGCGGAGGCAAGAGAAAGGCCCTTTCCGGTGGTGGAGCCCAAGCTACGGCACAGCTGCTCATTGTGGCCTCGCCAGGACTTACCTGTGAAGCAGACAGCAAAAGGGCCTCCTGGCAGTCCCAGGGCTCTTGCTCCCTTAGATGAGGCTGGGGCTGAGGCCTGGCTTCCTGAAACAGAAGCAGCAAAAAGCCCAATAAGACAACAGGAGCCAACACTACAGCACAGGCATACCTTGGAATGCAGCCCCTGTGTAAATTGGGAGCTGCTGGGACGGTAAGTCTGCAAAATTATGCCTGGCATGGAGAAAGAGGACAGAGAAGAGTTTCCCTCCCTCTCTCGTCACACTGGAACTCGAGGGCAGTGGGAGATTCGGGGCAGATAAAAGGAAGGGCCTTCTTCATGCAGTACAGACTTAAGCTGCAGAAAGCACTCCCACAGGAAGCAGCAACAGCCACGAACCTGGATGGTTTTAAAAGAGGACAGGACCAATTCATGGAGGAGGAAATGGCGACCCAGGACTCCTAGCCAGGCTGGCTCTGCTCTGCCTCTACGGTCGGAGGCAGCAAGGCGTTCGAAACCCGGTTGCTGGGAACTGCAGGAGGGGAGAAGGCTCTCGTGAGCAGGAGTTTCCCCAAAGAGCTTTCCTCAAAGAGGGGCTTGATCCAGCAGCTCGGCTCCTCCGATGTTCGTAACAGCCTCTGCCAACGCGAGGGGCACCAGTGGCTGGGCAAGGCAATCAACTGACCTCTCCAGAGCGGGAGGGGAGGCAGATCAGTTTCAGAGGACAGGTGCATCCACTGCCCAGCAACCACCCTGATGCGCCCTCCGGACGCTGCCTGCAGGGGCAAGAGCAGCTCCGCTCCAAAACCTCTGGAGGGCACCAGTTTGGGGAAAGCTGGGGGGCGGAAAGACTCCCAGCACCATTGGCTCTACTCCTTTGTTTGCTGGAGATATTTTTATCCTGCTCTTCAGCCAACAAAGCCTCTCCCAGAGCAGCTTACATAAAAGCAAATCAATAAAGCCATTGCAACAATTAATAACATCATAAAGCCAGCAAACAATTGCCAGGGGGGAGAGCAGCATGGCAGCCAAGTTCTAAAAGGACACGGTAGGACACCTGCTTGGAATGCAGATGGAAGGGGGGTCTCCCCAGCATTGCACTGGGACCTTCTGCACACCAAGCAGCTGTTCTGCCCCTTTCCGGATCTCTAGTGGACTCTCTATCCTTTTTAAGCAGATGGCTATCTGCCATGGATGCTTTAGCTGAGATTCCTGCATTGCAGGAGGTTGGGCTAGATGTCCCCTGGGGTCCCTTCCAGCTCTGTAAGTCTATAATTCTATCACAGCCAAGCCAGCTTCAGCAGAGATCCATGAGAGCAGGTGGAGGAAGAGGAGGCAGCAGCAGCAGCAGCAGCAGAGGCAGCTGAAGGCTGAGGGGCTGCCTACCAGGCAGAGGGAGAGAAGCACTGCCCGAGTTCTGATCCTGCTCTTCTCGCAGAGCGCAGTTGCTGAGCAACGACTTGCATCTCCCATCTGATCAACCTGAACCAACCCATGCTGGGGAAACGGAACATGCTCCCTTTGGCAATGCTACAGGGGGAAATTCCAGAAAATGCAGAGAGACGATGGCCCTGTGGAGAGCTCCACAGGTGAGAGTGTGGTGCTGATAACGCCAAGGTTCCCTGTAAGGAACAGGTGCATATTCCTGCATTGCTGGGAGTTAGACTGGATGGTCCTCAGGGTCCCTTCCAACTCCACCATTTGATGATCTATGTTCTTTTGCGCTGCCCCTGCAATCAGACAATTCGATCCAAGTTCATTCATCAGCCGGTTGTTAGCAGGGAGTGGCATTCGGACAAAGGCAAGGTGGCTTTCCTTATCAGGACAGAGATGGCATGGAAAGAGTAGCCAGGTTTCCGCAACACACAACGAGGATTTGTGAATGCTACGTGCAACGCTGACTTTGGCGGTAGATGGAGGTTTTGCTGAGAGGTGTTACTGCAATCCAGCATATGTGCCAAGAGAAGAGAGAGAGTGCAGTTGCTGAGTGCCCCCACCAGACGTCTCCCTTGCTGCAGCCCTCCCCAAGAGACACACACAGAAGGCAGGCTGGCGGCTAGCACTCCATGGCCCTGATGCAAGCCCAGGCCCCCCCCCCCCTGGCCAGGCTGCAGCAAAGGCGCCTTTGCAGGAAGGAAGGAGCCCTGAGCAAAGAGTGCCCAAGGCAGGGCAAGATCCTGTTCCTTCATGCTTCCCCCCCAACCCAACACACCCGTTAACAGTGACTGTTCTCAAGCCGAAGACTCCTTCCCCAACATCAGACTCCTTCTCCAGGCAGGCAGAAGCCATATAAGCAAAACCACACAAGAGCTAAACCATACTGAAAAGGCACATGTGGGTACAGAATTGAAATGAGGAGGGAGGTTTTGGCTCAGGGGGTTGGGAGCAGTGTTCGAAAGCTGCCAGGTGCGTTTCACGGCATCTCTGGCGCCAGGTTGGCAACTGATGTCTCTGGCTGGCTGGCCCCTCCGGCTTTCTTAGGCGGTTCAGCAGAAGAGCTCATTTCTATCCCAAGGAGTCCATGGTTCACCCCCCTCGTCCGTTAATCCCTACAATGACCCTGCAAAGGAGGCAAAGAGGTTGTGACTGACTCCAAGGTCACCCAGCGAGCTTCATGACGGAGTGGGGATTTGAACCCTCATCTCCCAGGTCCTCATCCGACTCTCTAACCACTACACCCCACTGCCTTCTGAGAGTTCTTCAGCTATGGGGCAGCTCTATAAATTAAGTGGGTAAGTAAATATGGGGAAAGTAAAATGTCACTTAGAGAAGGGTCTGAAATACTTTCCCGGAAGCTTGGATTTGTTTTATTCTGGAGTGTTTTATTTGATGTTTTCAAGTGTTGTAAATCACTTTCAGATTGTGTCTTTAAAATATAAAGCAGAATGGAAATGAAATGAATGATGATGATTAATAATAATAATAATCCCACCATAAAAAGGCACCTGGACATTCTGTTGTGGTGATCGCAACCAAGGTTTAAAGTGCCTTTTGGCAAATAATGTATATACCTGAGTTTCTAACATTGATGTAAAAAAATAAATAAATTATTGGGAATAGCCATGGTTCCCCCCCCCCAACACACTGCAGGTCTGAGTCTAAGCAACGACCCCCCCCCCCGCCAGCAAACAGCCCATCCATAAAACAGCCCTTTGCGTAATGAGCTGTAAGAGAATTCGTCTAACATTTCATTTATTTATATTTTACTTCGGCAAGTTGGGATGCAGCTTCCCACAGTCCTCAGGATCCTTCCCCATCCAGAGGCTTGGCCAGCCTAGTCGCCTGATTGGGGGGGGGGGGGGCAGCTGCTGTCTGAATCCTCCAGAGGCAGCCACTTGGGCAAGGCTGCTCCCTGCCTTTTCACTGTGCAGCAGGGCCACAGCCCTCCCCCCACTGGCACTTCCAAGGCATGGGACCCGCTGAGGTCTCCCCAAGGGGGTGCAGCACTGCTGGGGCTTGGACTAGATGACCCTCAAGGTCCCTTCCAACTCAGCAGTGTTCAGGGATTCTAGGATTCTAAGCACTGGGGGGGAGGGAGCCTGCCCAGTCCTGAAAGCTCAGCCCAGCTCAATAATCTCGGGGAGCTTTGCCAGCAGGGTGAGGGGGAGCCCCAGCCCATGAAAAAAACCCTGCGCTTGGCACAGAGCCTCCGATGGACGCAGTTCAACAGGACTTTTATTTATGGCTCTGCTGCCAGCCCCGTCTTCATGGCAACTGCTGGGGGGGGGGGCATATACACAGATGCTGCGAGAGGAAGGAAGGAAGGAAGGAAGGAAGGAAGGAAGGAAGGAAGGAAGGAAGGAAGGAAGGACCCCAGGGCTGGAAGGGAGGGGAGGGGAGAGAGACAATGAGAAGAGAAGAGAAGAGAAGAGAAGAGAAGAGAAGAGAAGAGAAGAGAAGAGAAACGTGATCAGGAAGAGCAATGGCTGCTGCAGCTACAGAGAGAACAGGATGTTTGCTGCCTTTCCTGCTAGGGCTCTCCTCCACTGCAAGGACAGCGCGGTGGGAGAGGGAGACTTTCCCTGCAAGGGAGATCAGAAGGAGCTAAGGACTGAGAAGAATGAGCCAGAGGGTGGCTCTGTGCTTCAGGGACCCACAGGCGAAGAGGGACAGGGCAGAGTCTGCCCATGGCACCCCAGTCACTCCTATCCTGCCCAGGACCCACCCAGCGTCACCCTGGACCACTTCTGCGCATTTCTCTGCCTGTGGGCAACCAGCATTTCAACCTCCCTCCGTCCCCACGCAACAAGGGCCTAGTTCTCAGTGTGGATTATAGAATTGTAGAGTTGGAAGGGACCCCCAATGGTCATCTAGTCCAACCCCCTGCAAGGCAGGAATCTCAACTTAAGCCCCCCCCCCAATCCAATCTGAAACCAGACCAGACCCTGCCTGGGTTTGCAAATGTGCTAGCATTTTTATTTGCAGCACCATTAGAAGGATATGTCAGCAATATAATTTCAAACTGCAGTTTATTATGATGATTATTACCATTATTTACTACCTGCCCTTCAAGAATCAAAACACAATATTAAAAACAGTTTAAAACAACCTCCCATCAACAGGAATAAGGTGGGTCCCAAAATTATGCACCGCTAGTGGCGAAATCCAGGGTTTGCTTTCAAAATGATTTATCTATTACTACATTTATTAATGGCTTACTGCAGAAAAGTTCTCAAGGTGACTTGTAATTCTCAGTTGGTCCTTTCATAAGCCGCTTTGAGATTTTTGCTTATTTTACAATCAAGTAGCGTATAAATCTTATGAAATAACTCATGATCGTAAAACGCACAAGAGTTCAAGAGCAAGCCAGAAGAGCAGCATTACCGTATTTGCTAAATGCGCTCATCTTGCGATGACAGGAAAAGAGGAAGACCCCCACAGGGGTCATCATACCACATGATCCCAGTTAGGAAAGAAATGCCTGCAGGGTGAAAGCTCATTCTTACATAGAGAATGCTAGAAAGATCAATTCCCCACACAGAAAAAGCCAGCCTGCCAGGGAGAAGGCTAGGCCAGAGCCCTCCTCCTCCTGCTCCCTGACCAGCTGCCTTTCTAGGTGCAGGGAACCCTCACAGCCAATGCAACGGAGCCTGCAGAACTGTGAGTCTGCTTCAGGGTGGGTGGAATGAAAGCTTTAGTTGAGATTCCTGCACTGCAGGAGGTGTAGGTTCCCTTCCAACTCTCCAATTCTCAGCCCTGCTCTGAGATCAGCAATGGCTCCCTGCTTGTGAAAAACTCTCCCCAGGAAGATTCGGCTGGTGCCTTCATTATATATCTTTGGGCACCAGGGGAAAACAATAATGTCCTTTTAAATGTGTTAAGGAAGGGGGCATTACTGGGTGTCTTTGTTCTTCTTCTTATTATGTATTTTGTGTTTCTTATACAGTGGTACCTCGGTTTATGAACTTAATCCGTTCCGGAAGTCCATTCTTAAACAGAAGCCATTCTTAAACCGAGGCGCGCCTTCCCTAATGAGGCCTCCCACTGCCAGTGCCCTTCCATCGTTCAGTTTCCATTTGTAGACCGAGGTAAAGTTCGCAAACCGGGACACTACTTACAGTTTTGCGGAGTTCGTAAACCAAATTGTTCGAAAACAGAACTGTTCTTAAAGGTACCACTGTATTAAAATTGCCCTGAGATCCATCCTTCAGCCTATCCTTCAGCTTTAAAGGAAGGAAAATGAAAATAAAATCAGTAGATGATAAAATAAAGTTTCTGTCTAAATACGAAGAAGATTTGCAGAAGGGAATTGGAAAGGAGCCAGCAGCACTGGACAGAAGATCACCAGATAGAGGATCAGAGCTAAGAGCCTTGGAGAAAAGGTCACCAACGTTGGACATATCAACATTATCTTTTGGATTGGACCCCCCAGCGAAAGTCCCAACAGAAGAGGGGCAAGCATTGGGTGCAGTTGGGGGGACACCCAAGTAATCATACGATGGCGCTGCAGGTCTTGAGTTGGAATGTTAATGGACTGAACTCCCCTGAAAGGAGGCGGAGAGTATTTCATTTATTGAAAAAAGAACATTTGGACTTGATTTGTTTACAAGAAACACATGTGATAAGGCTACACAGGAAGTTATTGATTAATAAAAGATTAGGCCAAGAATTTATTTCATCGGATAAAGTTAAAAAAAGAGGAGTGGTCATTTACGCAAAGGAGAGCCTATCACCAAAATTTATATTTAAAGATGATCAAGGAAGATTTGTTGCAATTGAAATCCAAACGCAAGGAGAAAATTTTTTGATAGTAGGTATCTATGCACCAAATGAAGGAAAATCGGAATTTTTCAAGAAGTTACATGAGACTCTGATGGACTATTTGAATTACAATATGATTTTGATGGGAGATATGAATGGTGTGGTGTCTACAAATATGGACAAGGCAGAGAGACAGGTAGTCACCAAGGATGGAAGACTACCAAAAACTTTCTTTGATATGACAGAAAATATGGATTTAGTTGATATTTGGAGAACAAAGAACCCCTTGGGAAGAGAGGGAACCTTCTTCTCTGAGGCTAAAATGACATGGACAAGAATTGACCAAATCTGGGTAACGAGACTGGCTCCGAAGACTAGCAAAGTGGAAATTTGCCCCAAAACCTGCTCCGATCATAATGCCGTGAAGATGGAAATGAAATTGACGCCAATTGGTTCTTTTAGATGGAAGATGAATGATACTCTGTTTAGGAGTGAAGAATTTACGAAGAAGGCCCAAAAAACTTTGAGAGACTATTTTGAGATAAATATGAACACTACTGTGGAAAAAAGAGTAATCTGGGATGCAAGTAAAGCGGTCATGAGAGGATTTTTGATACAACAGAATGCAATTAAGAAGAGAACGCAAAATGAGAAAAAAGACAAAATTCTGGAAAAAAATAAAGGAAGGAGAGAAGAAATTGAGAGTGAAACCAAAGTCACAGGAGATTTTGAAAGAGATAAAATTATATCAAGTACAATATATGAAAATGATGAATCGGGAAATAGAATGGAAGATTAAACAGATGAGACAAAAGACATTTGAATCGGCAAATAAGTGTGGGAAATTGTTGGCATGGCAAATGAAAAAAAGACAAAAACTTAACACCGTCACGAATTTGGAAGTGGAAGGAAAGATTATACAGAATCCAGTGGAAATTAGAAAGTGCTTCCAGAGGTACTTTAAACAACTATATACACAGGAGAAACAGAAAGAAATGGACATTGACAAATTTTTGAAAAGGAATGGATTACAACAAATTTCCCAAGAAAATAAGCTAATGTTGAATTATAAAATAACGGAACAGGAAGTAGAAGGGGCTATTCAGAATATGCAATTGGGTAAATCTCCAGGGCCGGATGGACTGACTTCAAGATATTATAGATCTTTGAAAGAATGGTTAATACAACCTTTAAAGGAAGTCTGCAATGAAATATTGGAAGGGAAAAGGGCACCAGAGTCGTGGAAGGAAGCTTACATCACACTTATACCGAAAACAGAGACTGAAAAGACACAGCTTAAGAACTACCGCCCCATATCATTGCTTAATGTAGATTATAAAATTTTCGCAGATATTTTGGCTAAAAGATTAAAAAAGGTGTTAGCAGAAGAAATTCATAAACCAAGCGGGCTTTCTCCCGGGCAGACACTTGTCTGATAACACGAGGAATATAATTAACATTTTAGAAAAATTACAAGTGAAGATTAATACTAAAGCAGTTTTAATATTTAATATTGTGGACGCGGAGAAAGCCTTTAACAACATTTCTTGGAGTTTTATGAAGAAGAATTTATTGGGGATGGGGGTCGGTCAAGGTTTTGGGAACGGTATAGGTGCAATTTATTCAGAACAGAAGGCTAAACTAATTGTAAATAATGTGGTGACGGAAGAATTTAAGATTGAGAAAGGAACACGACAAGGTTGCCCAATCTCTCCATTACTTTTTATATCGGTCCTGGAGGTTTTGTTAAATATGAATAGAAGGGACCAATTGGTAAAAGGTATATGTCAGGGAACTGCCATCGGAGCTAGAGGCGGAGGGAAGGCTCCAGAGGGATGCTGGAGAGAGTCCCAGTAGGGAGAGAGGCAGCCCATCTGCTGGGGAAGGAAATCAGCGTAGCACCAGTGGAGAAGGGGGGCAGATGGGGGAATCGGAGAGGAGGCTACAGGACTCCTTGCCGGAGACCAGCGGAGAGAGTACAGGTACTCCGCTGCCCATACCCTCCCTGCGCAGAAGACTTCCGCGCAGGGAGAGTAGGAGGAGACTTGGCGTCAAACAGCTTTTATGCTGGAAAAGGTTCAAGAAACGCCCACTGACGGATTCTGCCAGCGACTGAGACAGTCACGATGCTGGAGGCTGTTCAGTCAGAAAGGGTTCAGCCAGGCAACCTAGCCAGGAGTGGCGCCAACTTACGCACGAGCAACCTCTAAACCCATTACAGTATACAAGTGGGAGCTAAACAGTACAAATTGAAAGCATTTGCAGATTATCTGGTATTGACTTTACAGGAGCCAGAATCTAGCACCAAAAGATTATTAGAACTGATTCAAGAATTTGGTCAGGTTGCAGGTTTCAAGTTGAATAAGACGAAAACTAAGGTTCTAGAGAAGAATCTAACTGAGATTGAGAGAGATAAGTTTCAGAAAGAGACAGGATTGACACTGGTTAAGAAGGTGAAATATTTAGGGGTTAACATGACTGCTAAGAATGTGAATTTATTTAAGGATAACTGAAAAATGTTGGACTGAAGTGAAAAAGGATTTAGAAATATGGTCAAGTTTGAAGTTATCGTCGCTAGGCTGAATCGCTGTGATAAAAATGAATGTATTGCCAAGAATGCTGTTTTTGTTTCAAACATTGCAAATTTTGGACAAAATGGACTGTTTCAAGAAGTGGCAGAGAGATATCTCCAGATTTGTCTGGCAGGGCAAGAAGCCTCGTATAAAATTTAAGATATTAACTGATGCTAAAGAAAGAGGTGGATTTGCCCTGCCAGACCTTAAACTTTATTATGAATCAGCCGCTTTTTGTTGACTGAGAGAATGGATGCTTCTTGAAAATACTGACGTGTTAGATTTGGAAGGTTTTAACAATTTATTTGGTTGGCATGCATATCTGTGGTATGACAAGGTTAAAGCACATAAAGCGTTTAAAAACCATATTGTCAGGAAAGCACTGTTTAATGTCTGGATAAGATACAAAGATCTGTTAGAAAATAAAACCCTGAGATGGCTGTCACCAATGGAAGCAAAGGCTCAGAAAAAACTCAATATGGAGGCCAAATGGCCGAAGTATTGGGAAATTCTGGAGCAAGAGGGAGATAGACTAAAACTGCAGAGTTTTGAAAAATTAAAAAATAGAGTGCGAGACTGGCTTCATTATTATCAAATAATGGAGGCATATAATTTGGACAAAAAACTAGGCTTCCAGGTGGAAAAATCAAAATTGGAAACAGAATTGTTAGATCCCAAAGTTAAGAACTTGTCAAAAATGTATAACTTGCTGTTGAAATGGAATACTCAGGATGAAACGGTGAAATCTGCTATGATTAAATGGGCACAAGATGTTGGACATAACATTATGATGGCTGACTGGGAACAGTTATGGACCACAGGTATGAAGTTTACGGCATGTAATGCCTTAAGAGAGAATTTAATGAAAATGATCTATAGGTGGTACATAACACCAGTCAAGCTTGCAAAAATTTACTATTTGCCTGATAACAAATGTTGGAAATGTAAGGAGACTGAAGGTACATTCTTTCACCTTTGGTGGACATGCCCAAGGATTAAGAACTTCTGGGAGATGATTTATAATGAAATGAAAAAGGTATTTAAATATACCTTCCTGAAGAAACCAGAGGCCTTTCTCCTGGGCATGGTCGGCCAATTGGTGCCAAAGAAGGATAGAACTTTTTTTATGTATGCTACAACGGCAGCAAGAATACTCATCGCAAAGCACTGGAAGACACAAGATTTACCCACCCGGGAAGAATGGCAGATGAAGCTGATCGACTACATGGAATTGGCGGAAATGACTAGCAGAATCCGAGACCAGGGAGAAGAGTCGGTGGAAGAAGATTGGAAAAAATTCAAAGTATATTTACAGAAATACTGTAAAATTAATGAATGTTAGAAAGATGCTGGAATGAAGTTTTAGCAGAAATGTTATAAAGAACTAAGTAAAAATAGATTGTCAATGGGCCAAAGTGTAAAATTTAAGGTCAGATTGGGTTAAGGTAAATTATAGAACAAAAATTGAGAAAGATGGAAAGGATTTGCTGAAATAGCTAATTGAACTAGAATACAAAAAAGGGAGGTGTAAGGAGGTCGATGAAACAAGTAAATGAAAGGTAAAGATACGGAAATATTGGATGTGTTTTTAAGTGTTTTTGTTTTTCTTATTGTTTTGCTGTATTGTTTTTTGTTTTTGTTTTTACTTTTGATGTATTGTAATTTTTTGTTGTCTTTCTTTTTTTTGTAACTATTAAACTTCTAATAAATATCATTTAAAAAATAAAAAATAAAATTGCCCTGAGATCTACTGGTACAGTGGTACCTCAGGTTACATACGCTTCAGGTTACAGACTCCGCTAACCCAGAAATAGTACCTCGGGTTAAGAATTTTGCTTCAGGATGAGAACAGAAATCGTGCAGCAGCGGCGCAGCGGCAGCAGCAGGAGGCCCCATTAGCTAAAGTGGTGCTTAAGGTTAAGAACAGTTTCAGGTTAAGAACGGACCTCCGGAACGAATTAAGTTCTTAAGCTGAGGTACCACTGTATAGAGTGGTATGCCAATGTATGCAAACAATATTTGTACAAATAATAAGAATAATAAATAAATAATGTGAGATCTGGCAGGCAGGCTTTTTCAGGGCTACCTGGGGCCTCTCGTGAGGATAAACAAGGTAGTAAAACCGGATTAAGCTTCCTGAAGAGGAGGAGGGAGAAGCCACACAGACAGATGCTCGCACACCCGTTAATAAGATAAAACCAGCAAGGCCAGATTATGGACTGAGGAGGCTAATATTCCTTCAGAAAAAAGGATTAGTAGGGGATCTCTGCAAATCTAATTTTGCAAGGTGGGGGGAACCACCAAGAAGTCCGGCAGTGAGAGCAAAAGTCGCAGATCGCCAGCTACCCGTCCTCCTTCCAGGAGCTTTTCCTCATAAACAACCAACAGCAGCTCAACAAGCCGAGCTGAGAAGAAGCAGACTGGTCATCCCTAGAGGAGGAGGAGGAGAAGAGAAGGCCTTCATCTTTGGACTCATCTATCCATCCTCCAGCCCAACCCAGTGGGGAACCTTCCCTAGGGAGAAGGCCCTGGGGTAAGAAACGTCCCAAGAGCAGGGTCTCAGGAGGAAGAGCTGGGCCCTGGGGTGGGGAGTGGGCTTGAATGAATGAATGAATAAATTTATTACGGTCATAGACCAGAAGAAAAGAAAAAACATAAAAGGCAACAGTAGTTTACGAGGGAATGATGGTGTCAATTAAAAGTTGTAAAATTATACATAAAAACAATACACATATGCACACACACCCACACACACCCACATATATACTCATATATGCACTACAGTATATGTATAGACTTAAAAAAAGGGGGGGGGCTTGTCCAGGGGTCAGATCTTTTACTTTTTTACAACTAATGCCCTCCGCTTGATCGTGGCCGCAGAAAACTTGGCCACTTTCAGTGTTACTTCTGGGTTTTTATCTCCTAGTAGGATTTTCAGCCGCTGAGATTCAGATCGACCTGGAAATTTCTGAACGATAGGGGAGATACAGTGACCTGATATCCCCGTAAAGGTCGCAGTGTAACAACACATGTAAAGCCGTTTCCACCTCCTTCAGACCACATGGGCAAACTCGTTCAGCATAGGGTGTGCCCTCGTATCTGCCCTTTAATAAGGCAGATGGCAGTACATCAAATCTGGTAAGGGTAAACGCCCGCCTATATTTTGCGATTTGTAGATCCAGCAAATATGGGGTTAGATTAAACCCTTTTCCATAATCTTGGATAGCTGGGTATTTATCTATCTTGCTCATATGGTCCTGAAGCTCTACATCTCCTATTCGCTGGCTCACCATCATTTTAGCCTTTTCAAAACCTGAGGCTATAAGTTCTTGTGGGGAAAGCCCCAGGCCCTTCAATTTTTCATAAAGCGACAATCTCCATTTAGACTGGAACGGGTCTAGTAGAGTCAATGGAGCCACTCCCACTGGGAAAAATATGAGTTTTAGCCAGAAGTGAATCTTCAGGATCCATATCCTGGCATTAATAGGGAGTTGACCTACCTCCAGCCTAATGGCAGTGTTGGAGACACAGGTAGGTAACCCTAGTAGGGAGCGGTAAAATTTAGTTTGTACAGATTCCAGGGACTTGAGTTTTTGAGAATTAAATATCTGGGTGCCATACATCAATTGTGGAAGTATTTTTGCAACAAAGACCTGGGAGGCAGCAGGAACATATTGACCTCCTTTTCTGTAAAAGAATCTTATGATAGCTCTGAAAGATCTTTGCGCATTTACAATGGAATTCTTAATCTGATGGCACCAAAATCCCTTCTCATCGAAAATTATTCCAAGATATCTAAAAGATGTTACTTGCTCAATAGGTTGGTTATTAATTTTCCATTTATGTCGGAGTTTTCTCTTGGAGAACACCATAATTTTTGATTTAGTGTAATTTATTATTAGGTGTTCAGCTTCGCAATACTCTGCAAGAGCTCGTAAAAGTTTTCTTAGACCCACACAAGAGAAGGAAATAAGTGCCGCATCATCTGCGTACAAAAGGACTGGGATTGGTGTATTGTTTAAGTTTGGGGAATGAGTACTTGCTTCCTCCATCTTTCCGACCAAGGAGTTTATATAGTAGTTAAATAGAATAGGGGCAAGAACACAGCCTTGCTTGACACCATGGAAACTTTGGATTTCCTTTGATAGGTTCCCATAACGGTCGCATCTAACACGGATCCGAGTATTTTCATGTAGTCTACGGATAAGAAGCAAAAGACGTCTATCGATGTTTGTGGCATTTAATTTTTCCCAAAGTCTGTGCCGGGGTATCAAATCGAAAGCTGATTTGAAATCTATAAAGGCTACATAGAGAGAGCCTCCTTTCTTTGAGGTGTATTTCTCCACTAGATGTTGCAATACCAGTCCTTGGTCTAGAGTTGATCTATGTGCCCTGAAACCAGCCTGGGCTTCCTTTAGGATGTGCTCCTGTTCCAGCCAGTCCGCAAACTTTTCACGTAAGTGAGTTGCATAAAGTTTGCTAATGATGCTTAAGAGACTGATTGGTCTGTAATTGGCTGGATCAAGTTTACAGCCTTTCTTGAATATGGGAACGATGATTGCCAATCCCCAGTCCTCTGGTATTATTGCTGTTTGATCTATGCTGGTGAAAAGGGTGGCAAGGACTGGGGCCCACCAGTCAATATTGGCTTTGAGAAGCTCAGGAGAGATATTATCTGCTCCCGGGGCTTTTCTGTGTTTGAGTGCCTGAATAAGCCTCCTAATCTCCGCAACCGACACCGGAGGCCACACATCACCTGCCGCACACTGTATTAGTGGCTGTGTCAAAGGCAGAGCTGAATATGAAGATTGGAAAAATGCCTCCCAAGTCCCTGCAGGTATAGTATACTCCACTTCTGAGGAAGTAGATCGCACTCCATTTGCTACCAGTCTCCAGAAGGTGGCTGAATCTCTCTCTCTGGATGCATCTATTAGGCATTTCCATTCTCTTTTCTGTGCCAGGAGTTTTTTGTTTTTGATCAAAATTTTATAATTTTGTTTATCTTCAAACCAGCCCGTGGGGAGTTGGGGTAAATTGGCAGATCTATAATTCTTGTATTTTTTCAGTAAGTTTAGCTTCATGTCCTGACATTCTTGATCAAACCAGGGTTTGGAGTTTTTATATACTGAGGATTGCCTACTTGGCCTGTTCCTTTTTTCCTTCAGGGAATCTTGAAGGAGTGAAATTAACTCCTGAAATAAATTTATCTTTAATTCATGGCTTGAGGAAGTTATAAGGTTTTCTCTCTTAGTGAGGAGTTCCTTTGAGCATAGCCTACTTGAAATTTCCTTATGCAGTTCATCTGTCCATCTGATACGCGAATATCTGAGCTCCAAAGCTGTAGGGCTCGAATGCTCGATTTTCTCAGCGCAGGATAAATCCTTTCCCGCAGCTACGAGTGCACTTAATGGCAGATGGTCACTGTCTAAGCGCTCCTCCACTTTGCATTCCAGAACTTTGTTTTGAAGATCATACGACACGATTATATAGTCAATTGTGGAGGCGCCATTGTTAGATATAAATGTGAATTCTCCGACCTTCTCCCCCTCTGTACGGCCATTTAGTATAACCAAGTCCAACTTGTTGACCAAGTGTAATAGGCATAAACCTGCAATATTCCAAGTTAGCAAGGCAAGGTTGCACGTTGTCTTGCCAAAAATTGATCTTAGTCAATTTGCCTTTGAAAGATTTTTTGGGCCTATCTTTTTATCTGTTGGTTGGATTTCATTCATTTTGGCAATGTCCATAGATGTATTATCGCCCAGGTACTCAATGGAATCAGTTGAAGGGTGCAGCGTGCTAACATTAGTGATCAGTACTCCTTTTTTGGCGAATCTACCTTGCGGTGTTCTATTTGACTGATACCAAGTTCATCCTCATCCAGGTATCTCATGCTGGTCCAAGAGCGCGTTGTGGTTGTCATAGGGATGGTTTCCTTCTTAGATGGTAGATTGTTGCTGTCCCTTACGCACTGTGTTAGATCTGTTGCTGTCAGGTTTATCTCTGCAGCTGCAGAGGTATTATAAGGGTAGTCTTTCATGGTTGCCATAAGGATGGTTTCCTTCTTAGATGGTAGTTTATCCCTTGCGCACTGTGTTAGATCTGTTGTTAACAGGTTTATCTCTGCAATTGCAGAGGTATTATAAGAGTGATCTTTCATGGGGTCTGTCTTGGCTTTTTCAGAGAGGTTCTCTTTCTTTAATTGGTCCGTTGCCGGTTCTTTCTCTCTTACTTTTTCCTGAGCATTCATCTCTGTTAGCTTATTTCTAAGGGTCTCCAATCTTCTCAAGATCTCAGATTGGGCAAGGAAAGGCAACAATCCAAACTGATTTATTAATGCCTTTTCTTCTGGATAGAAGTTATCCGTCCCCTCATTAGGCAGTCTCATCTCCTGTCTTAGTTTCAAGGACCCTTGCTCAGTATGTTCCAGTTTGTCTTTTGAGTGTCCTCTCTCCTCCTTTGGTTTACAAGTAAATCTTATCTCAGCTGTCGTAAGCTCATCAGGAAACAATTTCAAACATGTGCTGTTTTCAAAAAATCTTGTTACCGTTATCCTTTTCTTTAACAGCAAATGTCTTGATCTATATATATATTTAGCCAAGTTTTGATCTTTGAAGGAGGCAATCACTCGCAGAGAGTATCCATTGTAGAATATGAAATCTACTGAGGTAATGTCATTTAATTTTATTTTGCCTGGCAGCATATCATCTAAAGTATTCACAAAATGCACCGAGCGTTCTTCCTGTGTAAGGAAGCCCTTTGGCTTCGGGTAGTTAAGAAAAGCTAACTTCCTATCTGCCAACATCAGTTTCCATCCTTTATCCTGGGGCAAGTCTTGCCCTGCTACTGGCTCATCTTGAGATCTGCCATAATCAATGGTATGGGGTGAGTCTTCTTTAATATTTATGGATCCTTGGGGTTTCAGCATAGAGCACCCGGGTAGTGATTCCGTTTCCTCACTTGTTTTGTTAGGCAGCAATGATGTTTCTTTCAAAGACTTCAGCTGGATCTTTTTTCCTGGATCCACACTGTTGTTCTCTCTGCTGCCATGTATAGCAGGTTTGTTAGAGTTTGTTTTTGATTTTGTTGGAATCAGCTTATATAGTCTTTTCCAGCATACTTTACATGCACGTCGGTTTGTAACAGATTTCCTTGCAGTTTTTATGTTCTTACTTTTCTTTTTAGTTTCAGCTTTCTTCTTATGGGATCTCTTACTGATGCCTCGCTTCTTTTGATTTACTTCGATAGGAAATTCAGTTTTAGGGACAGATACATACAACCCTATGTCCTTTCCTTGGTGTAAATGATTTTCCGCTGCTGATCCTTGTGTGCACTTGCTGGTTGCTGGTTGCTTTGTATATTCTGGCTCTTGAGGGGTGGTTGGTGGATCAACACCATGAAATTCTGAGCCTTTAGCTTGGGGGGGATAATTTTCCACTAATGTCAGGAGCAGCCCATTTGTTATTGTTAAGTATTTTTTCATAGCTGCCAGATCCAGATTTATAGAGAGCAGCCAGTCCTGAGGATAGCAGTCATTGTTTTCCGTCTGGGAGCCCATAGATGAAGTCTGGGATTTCTGGGAGTTTCGGGTTTCTTCCTGTAGCTCTGAAGATAATATCTCAGCCAAGGCTATTTCATGGGCCAGGCTCATTGTATTTCTATTTTGGTTGTTATTCTCCGTGTCCTGTATTCCTCTAGAGAAGGTTGAGTGATCTTGAGCAGCAGAGGGAAAAAGAAGAGCCTCATCCTGCTTCAACTCAACCATCTCAGCCATCTTTTGCTCATTTCCATTTCCATTTCCATTCTCGTTGTCCCTTGTATGTAAAAAGTATTGCGTGATTTTACTCTGTTTCTCGTAACACTCCTGGAACAATGGGCTTGTCACTATCCCCAGGTCCCTACGTTTCTTTCTAGTAAGTACCATTTGTAAATCTTTGTTACCAATCAGGGTTATTCTTCCTATTTCAAAAACTATGTCTCTTAGGAAGTCGGAAGCTCCACCCAGCTATAGGCTAAGGTCCAAATTGAGGCAAGATTTGGGATAGCTGTTTGTAATTTGTAATTTGATAGCTTATAGTTCAGAGCGTAACACGGAGTTGGCAATAAATCAGCTGTCACCCGTTTTCCTTATTGTCGGTCAGACTTGAGGAGCGTGGCAGCGCGGGGAGCAAACCCTCCGGACATCAAGATAACAAGGTAACAAAAGAGCTCTTTAGCAACAAGCTAAAAGGACTATTAAACTACTTAAAAACTCTGGAGGAGTTAAAATATATTATAAAAGGGGTTTCAAAGGTTGGCTCGGTGTCGAGCCTGTTTAAAAAGCAGATTTAAGAACTTGCCTCAGATAACCTCCAGAACTCTGCAGCTAGTTCGGCGGCCATCTTCATTCTGCAGATGCCCACGCTGTTGCGAAGGGTGGGAGACATGTAAGCAGGATGGCAGGTGGGCCCAGGGAGCCTGACCACTCGGAGAGTCTGGAAGACCCTTCTGCAGGAAACCAGGGCAGAGGGGGATGCATGTGTGAATATTGTGGCATGGGAGGGAGGGAGGGAGAGCGTTGCACCCACAAATACATCTCCTTGAGAAAGCATGCCTGGTGCCCCTCCAGGGAGAGAGGCACACTGTGCCCATCAAAACAGAAGGCTGGGCTTGCATTCATTTGCTGATACACCAGACCTGGGATGGTTGGGGAGGGCAGATCTGTGGAGAAACCCTCTCTTTGTCCCCCAGGGTTAGAATTGCCAAATGGCACCTTAAACCTAAGTTACAGTTGCCACAATGGAATGTCTAGGCACCTTTTTCCAATGGGGTATTATATTGTTGTTGTTGTTCTTTTCTATACTGCTTTATATTTTAAAGAAAACAACCCCAAAGCGGTTCACAACACATAAAACAATCCAGAATAAAATAACCAAATAAAACAATCCAGAATAAAACAAATTCAAGCATCAAGGAGAGTATTTCAGGTCCTTCTCTAAGTGACATTTGGCTTTCTCCATATTTATTTACCTACTTAATTTATAGAGCTGCCCCATAGCAGAAGAACTCTAGGGAGCCAGTGGGTGTAGTGGTTAGAGTGTTGGACGAGGACCTGGGAGATCAGGGTTCGAATCCCCACTCCGTCATGAAGCTCACTTGGTGACCTTGGAGTCAGTGATGGCCTCTTCACCTACCTCAGAGGGCCGTTGTAGGAATTAATGGGGGGGGTGAACCATGCACTCCTTGTGATATAAATGCAAGGTACAAGCTCTTCTGCGCATCTGCTTAAGAAAGCCAGAGGGGCAGTCAGAGGGAGATGCCAGTTGCCAACCTGGCAGCCAGAGATCTTCACAGGGTTGCAATTGGACCCACACCAGGTGCAAAACACACATTTCTAGCTCTGCCTCAATGTAAAATGCACAAGCAGGATTCGAGCATGAGAGCTGTCTACCCCCGGTCCCCGCTGGTCTCCAGAAGCACTGCTCCCTCCAACCTGCTGTTTCTGCCTCCAGGTGCAAATGTCTTACCTGGATTTGGAAGGGAGCCTACAGGTACAAAGAGACACAACCTCTGGCATGCGCACCGCCCAGGAAGCCTCTGCCTGCCCCTCCGGGAGCGAAGGGTGGCTGTGCATCTTGCACAACAGGTGAGCCTGGCAGGACTCCCAGTTCACCTGCTCAGGAATTCTGGAACAGGAGGGCCGCTGGAGCCACCTTCGGAAACACCTCCTGCTCAATCTGAACTTGCAAAGGGTTTGTGGGCAGGAGAAAGAATGCAACAAGAACCTGTTGAAGTGTACACAACTCACAACAGCTCTGAGGCAGAGGGGGTCAGGTTTCTGAACCGCCACAACCACAAGCGAGGATCCAGGTCGCTATTTGAGGAGTAGGTGGGGGCACCAGGTTGTAGAAGGAATGGCCTATTAATCCTCAAAGAATTCTCCACGCAATGGGCACAATAGAGGAAAACTACTTCCAAACACTATGGTTTCATTAACATCAAAAATCACTCCTGCTATACTCACAGGCTAAATATCTGATTTAATATGATCTCTTCTTAAATATGCTCCTGCCACAGTGTCAATCAAGATGGTCCAGTGATTTCATTTAACTCTGTGACCTTCAGGGGACGGAATATCACACATTTTTTCAGAGACTGAAGGTGGCATGAAAAAGACCTAGCATTTAGTCACTGTTTTATTCACAGGGTTTCCTTACTGTCCTGTAAAGAAGTTCTTGGGGCAGCTCAGCAAACAAACAAAACTATGGGGGAAACAACACAAAACACAAAAATCAAGAAATAAAATCAAAAGCAGCATAGACTTTCAGCCGTCTGGCCCCAAAATGGCAGCTGGGCATTCCACTTTGGTGACTGTAACATGGAGATTTTGGAAGCAGCCTGCCATGTTTTGAGAGAGGGGATTCCTCCAGGGAGCAGGAAAACTCTTGCATGGTGGTAGGGCAGAGTGGGTTGGATTACTGCAGAACTTTATACATGGGGCTGCCTCTGGAGACAGTTTGGAAACTTCTGCTAGTGCAGAATTCAGCGGCCAGGCTGCTCACCAGGGCAAGGCAGTTTTGCACTGATCCTTGCCTGACTGCCCTGGCTGCCCACTAGTTGCCAGGCCCAATTCAAAGTGCTGGTGTTGACCTATAAAGCCTTCAATGGCTCAAGGCCCCAATATCTTAAGGGTGACAAAATGAAAACAGGGCCTTTTCCGCAGTGGCATCTTGTCTGTGGGATGCTCTCCCCTGGGAGGTTGGCCTCGTATCTTCATTATGCACCTTTAGGTGCCAGGCAAAAAAGGTTCCTCTTTAACCAGGCCTTTGGCTGATTGACACCCAATGCCCTCTTAAAATGTGTTGGGGAGGCAGGGGGTTATTGGGTTGTTGTTTTATTTTTATTATGCCTTTTGTGTTTTTATATTGTGGTTTTATGCTGCAAAGCGCCCTGAGACCAGCTGTATAAAATTCAAAAAAGGGGGGGGGCAGGAGGCACCATGGGAAGAAGCATCATTAAACAGATGTGGAGGAGCTTCCTAGCGAACTTCTGTGAAGTTTTGTTTTAAATGCAGGAGGAGAAGTCTTAGCAGAAGATGCAAGGGAAGAAGCCCCCTCAACCCAAAGAAAAGAGCTAAGCCTCTGTAATGGACAGAATGCCCCCAAGGCTCCACCAGCCTCCTGAAATGGACATCAGATGCTGAGCAGGAAGGAAGATGTGCCAGAGCAGAAACGGGCTTTTGTTCCCCCATAATGGGGCAGGGAGGAGATTTGGACTCCCCCCTCCGCATCCCCACCCCTTTCTCTCTCTGCTGCCCTCAGGAAGACCAGAGCAAGCTGGGTAACAACAAAGAATTTATTTCCACTGTCATTAAGCGTCAGTCGTATCGCCAGGACAATTTTGCTTCAGGAGGGAAGGAGGGAGGAAGAAAGAAGTCGCAGAGGACAAGAAAGGAGGAAATGTTTTGGCCGCCCCAGTTCCAAACCATTCCTCCTCATCGGTTACATAAATGGGAGATAACCCTAAACTGGGGGCCTGAGCTGCAATTTTTTGTGTGCAGGAAATTTTTAGTACAAAAAAAAGTGGGGAGAACCAAGATTGCGTTCCTGCCCCCCCCCCACAAAAAATCCCCTCCCATAAACATAATCAAGCAGTATATAGATGTTCATCTGTCATGGATGCTTTAGTTGAGATTCCTGCATTGCAGGGGGTTGGACTAGATGACCCTTGAGATACCTTCCAACTCTACGATTTTATGATTCTGTAAATTTTATGAAATAAACAACCTCATAATAATTAAATTCATTGAAAAAGAAATGACACCTAGGCATTCTGTTTGGTGTTAGAAACTCATGTATAAAATCTGTATCTCGTTAAACCTAAGTTACAGTTGCCACGATAGAATGCCTAGGCACCATTTTTTACACTTTGAAGATGATGAGGACAATTCATTTCATTTCTATACCGCTCTGTATTTCAAAGAACAATTCTCAAGGTGGAAAGAAAGAAAGACGACTCCAACTTCCTGGCAGTTTTTCTCGCCCAGAACTACATAGAAAAATAATTCATGGCAGCTGAGGAGAGGTTTCTTGTGGAAATTGTGCCCAGAAGACCCTCCCCGGGGCTGTTTGATGCCCCTCAGCTGGGCCCCACCTCCAAGGACCCTGTCTCCACCCTTGAGTCAAAGCGACTGAACCCTGCAGGAGAGAGGACTTCTTTTTTCCAGCACTTCCAAGAACATATCTGAAGGGTGAAGTCATGGTTTTAAGCTGCTCCATTGATAATGAAAACAAGGCAGACTGATCTGGGTGGGAGACAGGGGCATTGATGCAGGATGCAGACAACAACAACAATTAACAACAACAACAACAACAACAACAATTATTTATACCCCGCCCATCTGGCTGGGTTTCCCCAGCCACTCTGGGTGGCTCCCAACAGAATTAAAAGCACTTCCCTCAACAGGGCTACCTTCAGATGCCTCTGGGAAAAGCTTGCGCCCCTTTCAACCACTCAGCCCAGCTGACAGAAAGGCTTTCTCTGTGCTCACTGAGGGCGGCTCCTGGCCTGGCCTGCTGATTCCAAGAATGAGTATGCAGGGGTCGGCTTTATCCCCAGTTACGACTGCCCTCCTCTCTCGTTCTCCCACATTTCTTCGCTGAAAATAGGGACGTCCCGTTCCACAATGATAATGTTGCTACTTATACCACACACATCTTACTGGGCTGCCCCAGCACTCTGGGCAGGCAGCTTTGAATATATATAAAAACATAATAAAACATTAATATTTAAAAAACTTCCCTATACAGAATTGCCTTCAGACAGCTCGGGGGTCAGATTACTCCATACCTTCCAACATTTCTCCAATGAAAACAGGGACATTCTAAGGAAAAGTGGGATGTTCCAGGATCAAATCAGAAACCAGGATGGCTTCTCTAAATCAGGGACATTTGAAGGGTCTGCTCTCTCCCCCTGCAACCTGTGTCCATGTTTGCTCTGCAAATAATAAATGGCATCTCTGCAGAGCCCTCCCAGGCCAGGGCGACCTCTGTGTTGATGCCATGGCTTTGGAATATTATTTATTATTAATCTTATTTGTTTACTTACTGAATTTCTATACCTTCCTTCATCAGAGCATGACGGGGCAGTTTACAATATAAAGACACAAAAATAGATACCATAGTAACAGACAAAAACAATACCACCCCCTTATATATGTGTGTGACACACAGAGAGAGAGAGAGAGAGAGAGAGAGAGAGTGTTAGAGTTTAAAAGACCGTAAATGGTCCCATGAGCCAAAGGCTTGGGAAAAGAGAAATGTTTTTGGCGGGCGCCTAAGGATATGTAATGAAGGCACCAGGAGAGCCTCCTTGGGGAGAGCATACCACAAACAAATGCCCCGTTCTCATGTGCCACCCTCTGGACCTCTCATGGAGGCACATGAAGAAGGGCCTCAGAAGATTATCTCAGTGTCTGTGTCGGTTTATACAGGGAGAGACGGTAATGCCGTCTTGAGCCTTTTAAGGCTTCAGAGGTCAAAAACAGCACTTTGAATTGGGCAGCCAGTGCAGTTGGAGCAGGATCAGTGTAATATGCTCAAACAGTCTTGTCCCGGTCAGCAACCTGGCTGCTGAATTCTGCAATGGCTGAAGTCTCCAAACTGTCTTCGGAGGTAGCCCTACGTATAACACATTGCAATAATCAAACCTTGAGGTTGCTAGGGCATAGACAGTAGACTATCCCAGTCCAGACAGGGGTGTAGCTGGGCCACCAGCCAAAGCTGAAGGTTTTAGGCACTCCGGGCCACCTGAGCCTCAAGCGACAGCAATGGATCCAGGAGGACCCCCCAAGCAGTGCACTTGCAGAAAGGCTTCACTGGCCTCCAAGTGAGTCATGTGGCCCCCTTCCACCTAACTTCTCTCCCTCAATGCCAATGGTGGAAGCTGCCTTCAGAGGTGGCATTCACTGGGAACCTCATCCAAACAGCCCCACATCACTCCCTGAATGACTTCCCAGGGCTGTCATGAAAACACAGGAAAGATGTGGCACTTGGTACAGAAATGTGCCAACTCTTTGCGTTGTCCTTCTGCACAAGGGCAAATTGAAAGGCTGGCCTCTAGCCTGTTCTTGCTCCCTTGGAAGCTCCTGTCCTCCTCCTTTTAACCCCAAGACAAACTCTGCAAATCTGCACAAGGCCCAGGCGACTGACTTCCAGCAGCCCCCTTAACTAGCAAGTCTATTTGGACCATTTAACTTTTTAAAAAGAGAACTCCTACCATGTGCCAAAGGGGGTGTCATTTCTTGCATCCCGAGAACAAGATCCTGGTTTCAAAACAAACCCCACTTCCTTAAAGCTGACTGTAAGGACACCTTCCCTTCCTCTTGTTACATCACAGAGGCAATATTTCAGAAAACGTTTTGGAGCAGAAGGGCTCAACACCTCCTGAAAGGACAAACAGCGGATGTTACAAAAGGCAAGCGCTAAATTTAGGCCAACTTCCTTCTAAGAAACGAGTAACACTTGGAAATCACTGAAGTGATGCAGCCCCAGGCGGGCAGGGTGGCATTTCACCAACCTGGGAACCTGAAAGTAGTATAAAAGTAATTTAGGAAAGTAATCATAGGGGGGAAATAGTATAAAAGTAATTTATATGTAATCAGATAGAAATCCACTCTGGCGGTGCATTTCAGAGTCCCCCAGAAAGAGAACGAGAGGCAAAGGCGTGCAGATTTCCAACAAGTTGGGCGGTGCGAGACTGCAAGTGTGCAGAGCTCTTTCCCAAACCTGGGGGACTGTTGGCTGCAACAATATCCAGACAGCACCAGGCCAGGGAAGGCTGCATCCGGATGCTTTCAACCCCATGGATCCATCAGTGCCCTACTGTCGCTGCCGAGAGATGTTGCTGGTGACTGAAGCTGTGGTGAAACACAAACTCCTTTATTGCACGCACACATCTCCTCATCGAGATCTTGTTGCCTGCCATGAGGCCCAATCTCTGTTGACACAACTGTGAGCGCACAAACCACGCAGATCCTGGAACCAAGTCTGAACAAGAGGAAAGATTTCTTTCTCCAACAACCATCCGATGCAGATAATGCCTTCCACAGAAGCAGATGTAAAGAGGTGTTTTTTTTCTTAAAGAGCAAGTGTTGCCCACACAACTGGGCTAGGCTCTGCTCTCCATCCTATTCAGCACACTCCATTCAGACAGAAGTTTCAACTGGCCTCCAATTTTCATGTTTCTCACCTCTGAAAGAGTAGAACTTTCTTTCTGTGCTACTGAGTCTTCCTCTGCTTCAGACTCCCTACGAATTCTCCATCCGCAGCAAAAAGAATAAGCCCGAATTTTCTAAAGGCCAGATATGGCACCGTTGCCTGAGCCACGGCATCCCATGCACATGCAACACATATGCCATATCGTGGGATGTAGCAGATGAAGCATGCCTAGGCTGCCCCTTAAAATTAAATTACACCAACAGTACAGTCATGGAAACAGGGAGATGAGAAGAATATAAAGTTATCAATTTTTAAAGCATTATATTGCACTGTAAACTGCTTCAAGTGACCAAGGGAGAAAAGCAAAGTATAAATCTTCTATGGAGATTTGACACAGAATAAACCAGTGGATGCAGTGACCTTAGAATTTACAGTTTCCTTCTGCATCAGACAAGCCAAACACCTGCATGTCTATTTATTGTTGCTTACTGAATTTATATCCTGCCCTTCCTCCCCAGGGCAGCAGACAGATCCACAACTTGGAAAAGCAGCAATGATGTCCTGAAACAGATCAAAACGTTCCAAAACCAAACGCAACTAATAACATTCTGAAAGCAGTTGAGAGAGAAAAAGCACTTGGCACACGGCAAGGCATGCTCCTTGCTGCTTTGCAGAAATTTAACCAAAATACAACTTTTGCCAGGCAGGTAAAATGCAGCTTTTTGCAGCAGCTTTCAGGTCTGGGAGTAGCCAAATCGACCTTGCCTCCCCATGGGACTCCAGCACCCATTTCCCATCCTCATGGCGCCCATCCAGGAAGAGGAGAACAGACCCCAGCATCAGCCCCTCAGCTCAGGAACGACAGCTCCAGCCCCCCTCCCTCTCCAAGCCCCACACAACCCCTCTGGCTCCATCATATCCCTTGCAAGCAAGCCAAGTCACGAGCAGACTGAACCCAGTGGCAATGAGTTGTTTGTCCAAATACTGTACTGGGCTCATGGGGAGTGTTTCCCCCCGGCATTAATTAATGCGCCTAAGATTTCAGATTAAAACTGCAAAGTGAAAGGAAATGAGGACCTTTCCTGCCTTCCCCCTTCTAGCTACTCCCTGAAGACTGGAGAAGAGTCCCTCTTAAGAATAATAGGGGGTGGGCAGGGGAAGGACTACACCATGTGAAAAATGAACATAATATTTTAGCTACAGTTCATTGATTTTCAGCTTTGTATTCTTGTTATCAAAAAAGCGTGCCTAGAAATTCCGTTGTTGCACCCATAACGGAGGTTTAAGGTGCCCTTTAGCTCTTAGCTTTCATATCTCAGTTTCTAATGCTGGCAACGTGTGTTAACAGCAGCCCCACTCTGCCAAACAGCCTTTCTCCACTTGGGATGTATCCCCAGCTAAACACTCCAGTGTACTTACAGGCCTAGTAAATCCAATGAACCCATGATTCAGTGCTAGAAATCTCCCAGGTGCCAGGCGCGTTTTGCTCCTGGCACAGGTTCAGTTGCGACCATGCAGAAATCTCTGGATGCCAGACTGGCAACTGACATCTCCACCTGGCTGGTCCCTCCAGCTTTCTTAAGCAGCTCAGCAGAAGAGCTTGTTCACTTTATATCCCACCTTTTTCTCCAAGGAGTCCATGGGTGACCCCCACCCCCCGTTAATTCCTACAATGACCCTGTGAGGTAGATTAAGAGGCCATGACTGATGCCAAG
The DNA here is from genome assembly GCF_964188315.1 of Podarcis muralis. Lineage (NCBI taxonomy): Eukaryota > Metazoa > Chordata > Lepidosauria > Squamata > Lacertidae > Podarcis > Podarcis muralis. The sequence goes on along the minus strand of NC_135672.1, from coordinate 863,052 downwards.
GTCCCCCAGTGAGCTTCAGGACAGAGCTGGAATTTGAACCCTGATCTCCCAGGTCCTAGCTGACACTACTTCTGCTATGGGGCAGCTCTATAAATTAAGTAGGTAAAATAAAAGTGGGAAAAGCAAAATGCTACTTAGAGAAGGATCTGGAATATTCCCCTTGAAGCTTTGTTGGATTCTGGATTGTTTTATTTGATGTACTAATGTGTTGTAAACTGCTTTTGAGTTTTTTTCTTTAAAATATAAAGTGCTATAGAAATGAAATAAATAATAACAAAAAATAAATTTCACTGTAAAAAAAGAGGAGCCTAGACATTCTGTTATGGCGATGGTAACCTAGGTTTAAGGTGCCATTTGGCAATTAGCTTATACAGTCAAACCTCGATTGTCAAATTTAATCCATTCCAGAAGACCATTCGACTTCTGAAACATTTGACAACCGAGGCACTGCTTCTTGCACTCAAGCGGAAGCCACTTCAGATGTTCGGGTTCCAAAAAGCATTTGGAAACCGGAGCCTTTACTTTCGGGTTTTTAGCGTTCGGGAGTTGAAACGTTAGAAAACGGAGCCGTCCGAGAACCGAGGTTTGACTGTATATGTGAGTTTCTAACACTGCCAGAATGACTGGGGCCAAAAAGTGGTATATGAATAAATGAGACACAATAATAGAATCATGGAATTGTAGAGTTGGAAGTGGCCCTGAGAGCCATCTAGTCCCTGCAATGCATAGCTATCCCATACATGGATCGAACCTGCAACCTTGGCGTTATCAGCACCACACTCTAAGCAACTGAGCTAGACGGGTGTTGTTGGACTACAACTCCATCATCCCTGACCACAGGCTAGAGATGATGGGAGTAGGAGTCCAACAACGCCTGGGGACCCAAAGTGGAGACAGGCTGCTGTAGAGTCCAGAAGCTGGCCGGAATTCCTCAGTGACCCTCACCCATCAAGGCGCTCTGTGCATGCACAGGAACCACTGGCCCTTCTCAAGCACCTTCTGCAATGACTACTTACGTGTTCCAAGCCCCAACAGTCCCCCGCCCTCCCTGCAAGGTGCTTCCAGTCTGCTATCTAAATGGCAAGATACTCTTCCCCACGCTGCCCCGCTGGGTCCCTTCTCACCAGAAGCGAGAAGCCAGATACCACAACGAAAGCGCAACAACTCCCCACCGGCCCAGGCCCTGTTCTTCACCTCAGTGGCCAGGCAGGCGGAGCTCCAGCTACAGATCCTCACCCTGCCAGTGAAACCTGCCCCTTCCCCCCAAAAAAGCTGTCCACCTCACGTCTTGTGGCGGGGAGTTCCAGAAGCTCATGCTGACACCACATGAACACCCTTGCCACCCTTTTGGGATCAGCATGGAAGCCCCTCAATCAACATGCAAGCCCCGCCCACTGAACTGTACAGAAGCCCCTCCTTCATTTGATAGGCCCCTCCCACTTTGACCAGCACAGAAGCAGCTCCTCCCTTGGAAAGGCCTCCCTCCTCTTAAGGCCCCTCCCACTTCCTATGGTCCCCGCCCCTCTCAGCTCCTCCCCCTCAATTACCGTGCAAGCCCCTCCCACCTGCCATTGTCTCCTCCCCCTTTTCCCCTCCACGCCCCTCCTCGGTGGCCCCGCCCGCTCGCATGACAGGGCGGTGCCACGTAAGCCCCGCCCCTGAAGACCCCACCGCAAGGGGCGTTTCCTTCCTCGGCCCCGCCCCTCGCAGGTGCCCACGTGACCTCCCCCTCCGCGTCACCCTGAGGGCGGCGGTGGCGCCTCTTACCCTCTTGCCCCGCTCGCCTTTTTCTCTGCCTTCCTTCTCGGCCGCTCCGCCTCGCCGCTTCCCCCGCTGCTGCCGAAGCCGCCGCCGCCTCCTCCCTCGCCCTGCCGCGCAACCCAACCTGCTGCCAAGTCCCGAAGGCGGGCAGGGCAGCCCCCCCGCCGTCCGCTCCCGTCCTCCGTCAAAGGGGCGATGACCGACGGCGCCACTCGGCCAATACGCGCGGCGCGTCCCCAGCGCGGAGGCGGGACGAGCGCTCAGCTGCGCCGTTAGGTTGTCCCCGCGGGCGAGGGCGGGGGGAGAGAGCGAGCGAGCGCGGAAGCGGCCAATCCGGGCCCGCGAGGACGGGCGGCGGCGCGGGGGGAGGGAGCGGGGCCTCGGCTCGTATGCAGATTGCGGAGGTGGGCCAGACTGCGCATGTTCCCTCTGTGCATTATTCATGAGTGGAAAAGGCGGGAAGGGAGAGGGGCGGGGCGAGGCGGAAGGACGACGGAGAGAAGAGCAGAGCCAGAAATGCAGAACTAGGATCAGTGTCGATTGTCCGTGTCTATTTATGGACAGTGGCACCTCGGGTTAAGAACTTAATTCGTTCCAGAGGTCCGTTCTTAACCTGAAGCACCACTTTAGCTAATGGGGCCTCCCGCGGCCGCCGCCACGCAATTCCTGTTCTCATCCTGAAGCAAAGTTCTTAACCCGAGGTACTATTTCTGGGTTAGTGGAGTCTGTAACATGAAGCGTCTGTAACCCGAGGTACCACTGTATTCAGTTTCCATAATAAAGCCTTTAAAAAATATTAATAATTTAACTATTATTGTTTAAAAACATCAGTACCTCAAAAATGAGAAAATAATACCAATTATTATTAAACTTTAACAAATAATAATCATAAAATCATTACTGCATTTGCCTCCCACCTTTCTCCCAATTTGGCAGTGGCATTTGAAGAATGACAACTGACTGAAAAAAACGCCAAATAATGTTACAGTATTTATTTTTATTTTATTAAATCTTCATGGGCGGTTTGCAATGAAATCATGATAGGAAAAACACAAAATACATTCTACAAATAAGAACGAAAACAACCCAATAATCGCCAGAGAAGTAAAAACCGGAAGGCAACCCTTGAAACGCAGACTGAGAAGCTGAGGCCCAATATATATATATATATAAATTCCAGTATTTGGACAGCAACCAATATGTGCAAATTTGGGAGGATAGTGAATCCAAACAGGAAGAAAAACCTGAGATTCATTAGGCAAACAAAGCAAACAATCAGCTTCAGTGGTGCATAAATTTAATGCATAAAAGGTTCTTTTCACTTTTTAAGAAAAGCCCTTCCACAAAGCAATAACAATAATAACAATAATAATAACAATAATTTTATTGTTTGTACATCTCCCATCTGTCTTGCCAAATGCAAGGTGGTTCTTTAAAATGAGAGTCAGAACACTCTGGGTGACTTCTAGCACATATAAAAACGAAATAAAACGCCAAACATTAAAAACTTCCAGATTAAAAAAATGCCCTTAAACTTCAGGTAAAAGAGGAAGGGAGGATAGAGCCGTTTGCGGCCATTTTGTGGATCCCTCAAAGCCTGAAGCCCTGGAGAAATCTCTCAATCTCCAATCCCCCAACGAAATCTCTTAGATCGGGGTGGGCAGCCTAAGGTCTGTGGGCCGGATCCGGCCCAATCGCCTTCTCAATCCGGCCCACAGACAGACCGGGAATCAGCTTCTTTTTACATGAGTAGAATGTGTCCTTTTATTTAAAATGCATCTCTGGGTTATTTGTGGGGCATAGGAATTTATTCATACCATTTTTCAAAATATAGTCCGGCCCCCCACATGATCTGAGGGATGGTGGACCGGCCCACGGCTGAAAAAGGTTGCTGCCCCCTGTCCTAAAGGTAAAGGTACCCTTGCCCGTACGGGCCAGTCGTGTCCGACTCTAGGGTTGCGCGCTCATCTTGCTCAAGAGGCCGGGAGCCGGCGCCGTCCGAAGACACTTCCGGGTCACGTGGCCAGCGTGACGAAGCTGCAGCTGGCGAGCCAAGAAATCTCTTAGATCGGGGTGGGCCCGTACGGGCAGGGGTACCTTTACCTTTACCTATTAAGGCAGAAACATGCTTTGCAGGGAGAGAATGCATCAGGAGAAATTGAATGATCCATTATCAGAACCATTTTAAAGTGGAACGAAGCTGGACTCTGGCTGTGGCTGGAGCAAGTTAGTTCCTTGGAGGTTTTTAAGCATAGCTTGGATGTCCATCTGCCAGGGATGCTTTGGCTGAGATTCCTGCATTGCTGGATGACCGCTGGGGGTCCCTTCCAACTCTACAGTTCTATGAAAGTGTACACTCAGCTCGGTGAGGGAACCAGTTGCTTCTTCTTGGAGAGAAAGCAACGTTTATCTCTTAATTTTGGGCAGAGGCAGCTCATGCCGAAGTCATGAGGCCTCAACAGGGACAGCCAGCCCTGCGAGGAAGGCCAGGGGGAGAGAGAGAGCAGCTGCCACAAAGGCTGCCTTTGGGTAGGGATGGGCTGCCCACTGTCGGACGCAGGAGGCCAGACTAGGCCTGCCCACCTGGGCCTGATCCAGGCGCTGATCGGGGGGGGGGAGCACCCTGGTCCGTTAGGGCCCCACCCCAGAGCGCCCTCTGGGCAAGTCACCCTCAACCCCCAACTCCCAATTCTTCCAGGCAAAGGAGCAAAGCCAGTTTCGCTTTTGGGTGCAGGGTGCCCCCTGGTGGCCAAGGGCAGGTGGTGCATTGGTGGAGAGTCACCCATCGATGGGGAGCCTGTGTCACCCGAAACAGGGCATGAAATGGGTGCCATTCCAGACCTTGCAGGTGCAGCAACCTTGCAAGCTTCCAAGTCAACACTGGCCTCTCCTTTTTACAATGTGTGCTTATAAATTTATTGAGCTTATTACAGTAAATTAAAGGAAATAAGAAAGGGGAGAAATAGAAAAAAGGAAGAGAATACATAAAAAAAACTTAAAGCATTTTAAATAACAAAAGAACCATAAAATATAACTATATAGTATCTATGTAGATGAATAAACTCATTGTTTCCCTCAAATATTTGATTAACTATGTGGTTTTGACAAATACATTCCAAATATCATTAAATTTGATTGTGCGTAATCTTTGTCCGTTCATTAGTTGCAAGAATTGTCATGTCCTCTATCCATTGATCGAAGGGGGACATATTTTTGCCCTTCCAATGTATAAATATAAATCTTTTTGCAGATGTGTGGGCCCAGAGACTCTATTTTGCTGACCATCTGTCAAGCCCCATAGGTTAGGTATATGAATGATATCTTCTGAAATTTTTAGCTCTTTCCCCACAACAGCATTTATACATCCTAATTTCCCCACATACACACACACACACACACACAGACGCAAATTCACCAATAATAGACACTGTAAAAAACATAAGTTTAAAAGAAGCGTTTTCCTTTTTGCATCTCCAACAGCAGGCTGTCATCAACGGATGTTTATGCCATCGTGTGATGGAGTCCAATAAACTCAAAATAAGATCTTTTCTTGCATGAGACATAGTTTATAATCTCGTGACACATTAGAAACAGAGCTAACACAGAGCTTTCCTGAAGGCCGGTGGCAGGAGGAGAAAGCAAACGCCTCTGTCAGGTCCTCCGAGGGCCCTGCTTTTCCAGGGATAGTCCCAGAATTACAGAAGACGTCCTGGTTCCTGATTTGATCCCGGAATGTCCCGCTTTCCTTTTTCCCTCCCAATCTTGGAGAATAATTAAAAGTGGTGTGTGCAGGGGCTAAAACGGAGTCCTGTTTATACTGAAAATAAAATTCCTGCACCAAATGGAGGAAGTGTCCTATAATTCTGAAGGAAAGGGTCACCCATCCACTTTAAAGTCTTTCATTGCAAGTCATTCTGCAGCCTGCCATTTCTTAGGAAGCACGGAGAAGGTTTATTCCTTTATTGTAAATGGAGCCTCACTCTGCCTACTCAGAAGTAAGTCCCACTGTAGTCAATGGAGCTTACAACCAAGTAATTGGGTATAAAGATTGTGCAGCTTTACACTGCAACCTGAAGTATTTTTACTTGGAACTAAGTCCCACTGAGTTCAATAGCAATAGCATTTACTCTCTGGTAGGATCATTCTGTTTCCAGTATTATTATTTCCTGCCTCCCCCCCCTCCCCAGGGACTCAGGGCTGCTTACAGCTGAAATATTGTTTCATTCCATTTATCTGTAGAAGATTTTGCACACCGTTCCTTCCCTCGCACCTTTTTCCTTTACAACAAACCTGTGAGGTCAGTTCAGCAGAGGCTGCCCTTGGTTGAAGGTGGCTGAGGTTGAAGCGCATAAGGCATCTCTGTGTGCAGTGAGCTCAAATGTGGGAGAAGCTTCCTGGTGGAGAAGAGGACGTCCCTATTTCCATCGGAGAAAGGGGGCTCAGGGAGAGGCATGGGGGTGCCCCCCTTTTCCAAGGGGGCTGCAGCTCTCCCCTCCCTTTCCCCGTCTCCTCCGCTCCCAAACGCCAGCAGAGAGCCAACGGTTTCCACAGCAACCCTGTGAATGACGCATTTCGGGATTTGCCATGCAGGGCCTAAGGGGGACTTGCCATTTCTGATTGTGAGGGGGGCAGAGACACTGTGAGATCCACACACCGATGCACCACAGAAGCGCCACACACCCGGGGAGCAAGGCTGGCAGGTGTCCCATAACGGGGGTCTGGCTGGCCCCTGTGAGGACAGCATGCTGGACCCAGCAGCCCGGCTCTTCTTGTGTCCCTATGCAACCTCCAGGCCCAGCAGCAGTCTATCCTGATTAGTTGAGGACAGGCTCTGATCCAGCAGCCAGGCTCTTCTGGTGACCTTCATGCGCAGACGCACCTTTGTGCAAACGCAGGCCTCAAATGCAGGACCCTCCAGCACAGCAAGCGAAGGAAGGGAGAGGCATGGCACTTTTGCTTTTTCAAGAGTGGTGCATGGAGACAAAGCTTAGCTGCGCAGCACACACGGATGACGCAGCCTTTCACGCATTTGCACACGCACCCACCCTCTGCAAACACCCCTCAGAGTCCCGAGCGATGCAGCCTGTTTGGTGCAGGAGATGCTTGCCATGTCCCTCCCTCTCCATCTGGAATCATCGGCATGGGCATGGCTCGCAGCGCAGTGCCCGTGGCTCAGGCAGAATCTCAAGGAGCATTGAATCCCCCTTTGGGAAAAAGAGACGGATGCATCGCTGGTGTCGCCCCCCACCGGGGCAGATCTCCCATGAAACAAATGAAGGTGATGTTTCAATCCCCAGAAGCAACTTCAGTCCGCACTGCTTAAAAATCTGGGTTCTCATAGACGCCAACTGAGTTGCCCAGCTCAAATGCATTAATTTTTTGTTGTATGTATTTCAACAACCCCAAAGTATGAGAGTCCATTACACAAGGGTTGCCAGGGCAGAGTGATCTGTTGTAGGACAGCCCCATTGAAGAAGAGGCCTGGTTGCTGGTTGCGAAGGGGCCCCCATGACCAAGCTTCAGGGCTAACAACAACCCCCCATCGGGCTACGTTTCTGGGTGGCATCCAGCACACAAAAAACATAATGGAATGTCAAACATTAAAAACTTCTCATTATGTAGGTCTTCCATTGCTCCAAGTGCCCTGTTCCACCAACTTTATTTCCCCCACCTTCATCTTCTGTGTCTGGGTCAAGCAGGCAGATCAACCCCCCCTTTTAGGCCCCCACATTGCCCCACACCAAGCATCACTCGGGGCTGCTGCAGTGAGAAGAGAGACGGAGGTGCCCAGTTCTGCCCCCACAGATGACCTCCACCCCTATGCCCTCCAGGGTGGCTTAAGGGGTGGCATGACCCTCAACCCTAGAAATTAAGAAATGCAAGGATTTTGATTACTTGGGGGATGAAGGGAGAAGAGAAGCTGCTGAGGAATTTCTGGGGAGTCTCTGCAAATGGAGGTGGCCAAGTTGGGGCCATTAAGAAACAATAGAGGGCAATTAAAGGCCATTGGCAAGTCCAGAAAACTGTCCTCCCCCCTTGCCCTGAGGTGTGAACAGAGACTGGGGGTTTGCCAGGGTAAGAGAGCTTTTTGGCAAGGTGTTCTGGGAAGGAGGAGGAGGAAGAAAGACGGATCCCCCTTGGGCAGCCCCTCTTGAAATGACCACGCTGTAAGATCTGGACTCTCTCTATGAAGACAGAAGGTGTAAATATTGAAATAAACCATATTTCTTAAAGCTGCAACCGTCTCTGGCGTCTCTCAATTCTCCAAAGGACCACAGACCCTGGGTGAGCACTTGGAACCCCCCGGGATCTTGCAGAGAGTGGGGTAGCACACAACTTTTCTAACACTACTCATTTGTTTTTTTAGTTCTCCGAGTGCGTAAATCTTAAATTTGCATAAGTTACGAGTTACACATATCCTTTTTGAGGCGAGGTGACACAGGACTGCAAATACAGTTGCCCCATAGATTTGTATAATGGCATTTATAATCCTGGCAGTTTTGCTTCCATTTCCTTCTCTGATGATCCAAAGCCTTTTCCATGGCTGCCCATTGCTCCCAGTATGGCTGGGGATGGTGGCAATGGGAGCTGCCGCTGGGTGGAGGGCAGGGAAGTTTGCTCCCCCCCCCCGTCACCCCTGGATAGGATCGGATCCCCTCACCTCCCTGCAGGGTCCCGACTTGACCAAAGAACAACACCAGGCGAGGGGAGCGGGGAAGGAATGGGATACAATAAATCCATTTTTATTCGTTCATTCAAGGAAGACTATTTCTAGGATAAAAGCTACATATTGTACCATCGGTTTTGTTGGATTACATTATTATAATATGGTCGTCTTTTATTTTCCCTTTTTGCTATCTTTTTTCTCTGGAAAAAGCCAGTTATGCACAGTAGCTGATGTTGTCATGCTGCCATCGTCAAGAGGGAACGTGGGGTGAGAGGGATTGTTTTTCAATTTATTTACAATGCAAAGGACTGACTCCGTTCGAAATTTTAAAGAAGCACCATTCATGATCCAAGACAAGACATCCCAGCTGGCAAAGATGGAGAGGAGGCAGTGGGTGAGGGAGATGAGACCCCCTTCGCTGTTCTGGGCCCAGCAGACAAGAGAGCGGATTGTGCAATTCCTGGGCCAGCAAAGAAGATGGGGCAGATTCACACACACACACACAGGGGGTGGGGAGACCAAAGGGAGCCAGAGGAGCACCAGCTTCCAAGCAACGAACACATCCAACTCAAATTAAAATTCACCCCCTTGATGATGGATCCGAGCGACCCACAACCAGGGAGAAAGCGGAGCAGCTGCCCGGACCCCCAAGGCTTGTGCTGGTCCTGAGCGCGCCGCCACTGCCCGAAGGAGCTTCTGAAGGCGGCCTTGTGCAGGTCTATGGCTGGCAGCGGCACAGGGGCAAACAGGCACACGTACAGCGCAGGGACCGGGCACTGCACGCCCTATGCTGGGATCGCGGAATTGTGCTGCTGAGTCGGACCCCTGGTGCTTTTCAAATAACCAATAGAAATTGTGCCAACGCAGCAGAGAAAGTCGCTCCACTGCTTCTGTTTCTGCCAGTGAGGAGAGAAGGAGCTGCCTGGCTACAAGAACCCTTGGCAAATGCAGAAACACCAGTTTTTCCCCCAGGCCCACCCCGGAAAAGCCAGCATCCCTGGGCAGCAGCAAAGACTGCAGGCTTTGACCCAGGGCCATTGGGGGTGAGAACATAAGACCACTGGAAGAGGAGGTCTGACTAGCCTAGTTTCCTCTTCTCACACTGGCCAAATGCTCCTCCGAACCTGGGGATCCAGATAGACTGCCTCTGGACATGGAGGTTCCACGAGGACAGCAGAAGAGCCTGGCTGCCGAATCAGGCCACAGGGGGCCCATGGCCTCACAGGGGCCAAGCAGATGCCTCCAAGCAGGACCTGACAGACTGCGCAGCTTCTCCTTGTGCAGAATCCTCCCTTTACATTTCCAAAATAGGGACTAGAGACTTGGTGGTGGTTGTTTAAAAGAATGGAAACTGACACTGATGGCACTGGGAGAGCGTAAGCCCTGCAGGATCAGGCCAGGTCAACCTGGCAGTCGCCTGTGGCCACAATGGTCACTTTGGGGAAACCTACAAACAGGACCTGAGCACAAGAGCAGCTCTCCCCCCTGCGGTTTCCAGCAACTAGGATTCAGAGGTTTCCTCCTGCTGGGTGTGTGTGTGTGTGTGTGTGTGTGTGTGTGTGAGAGAGAGAGAGAGAGAGAGAGAGAGAGAGAGAGAGGTTACTGAGCTCAGTGGATAAGAGCACGAGACTCTCAATCTCAGGGCCATTGGTTTGAGCCCATGTTGGGCAAGAGATTCCTGCCTTGGACTAGATGACCCTCGGGGTCCCTGTCAGCTCTACAATTCTACAATCAATTAAAATTCACAGGACTAAGATTTTGGTGAGGATATTGTTTAAAAATACAGATATCTTAGACCTATTATTATTATTATTATTATTATTAAGATTTCTATACCACCCTTATCTCAAGGGGGTTCACAGAACAAAATACAGGACAGAAACAAGTAAATAATTAAAAAACGAAACAGAAAAATAATTTATAGATCCCCTGGACACCACAACAAACCCCTTTTGAAAACACCCGTTTCTTACTGCAATTATTTATATAGTTATAGATCTAGGAATGTGTATATTTCAAAATGCACTTTCAAAAAAAGGGACGGAAGGGCCGCTGAAAAGGGGCGGGAGAAGGGCAAACGGGTGCTGTTCCCTAGGCAGGGCAGGAGCCCGCCCAGGCCCAGGAGCCCCCTTCGCCCACAACCCTGGCGCTGCACCCCGCCAACGCCGTTCCTTGAGCTCGTCCTCCCCCGCCCCGCTCCAGGGCACCCCAGAAGGTCATGATAGCAGGTATGGGGGGCAGGCATAGCTATGGTATGAAAACAACAAAAGGACATAAGCGATTACTGAACCACCTGGTAAGAAAATCAATTTATGAGGTATGGGAGAAGTATAAAAATCTATTAGAGCGGAAGACACCATGGTGGCTCTCTCTGTTAGAAGCAATATCTGTTAAAAAATTAAACATGAGAGGTGACTGGGCAATCTAAATAGAGCTGTTAGCAGAAGTGGAAGATCAATTAAAATGGAAAAAGTTTGAAGACATTAGAGAGCTACTAACAGATTGGTTACAGTACCATCAATTAAATGATGTCTTCAAACTGGATAAAAAAAGTTTTGGTACAGAGATGTCAAGGTTTGAAAAAGATTTGTTGGAAAATAATGTGAAATTACTTTCAAAAATGAATAAATTACTTTTAGAAAGGCTCACTGAAGATGAAGACGTTAAATCAATAATGATACACTGGGCAAGAGATTTTGGTTATAATATACAGTTTTTATCGTGGGAAAAGTTATGGAAGGAGGATCTGAAGTTTACAGCCTGCTGCTCGTTGAAAGAAAATTACATGAAAATGATGTACAGAACAGCACTTGCCATTGATCGGCTTCTCAAATATAAACACTTTTCTTACATTCTGGCAGCTTTAAAAGACTTGGAGGTTGTTACCCGACTGTCACCCGTTTGCTGTGAAAGTATGGTCCAGAATGAAGCAGTATCCACTATTTTTACTTTGATACGGAGTTGTAATCGCAGTGTCCCTAGCATGGATGTCATACGTTATTCTGTCCAGGTCCTGCTTAATTTGTCAAAGTATGAAAAGACAACTGAAGCTGTTGATACTTTACTGGACCTACTTCAGATGTACAGAGAGAGAGCTGGCGACAAAGTTTCAGAGAAAGGTGGAAGCATTTTTACCAAGACGTGCTGCCTGCTTGCTCTTCTTTCAAAGGACTCAAGAAGAGCTTCTGAGATCCGAGGCAGCTCACGAGTAGGTACTCGCCTTCAGAGCCTGTTTAAACTCCCAGCACGGAAACATCAAATGGATGCACGAAGAATGCTTGCCAAACAGAAGTTGGCCGCATACAAAAATGGGCATTTCTCTGTCCCAGCAACTCCTCTAAGGACAACAATAGTTTCAAGGCAGAGACCAGAATGGGTTTTAAGGAAAGGTAATATAAAAGAGATTGTTGATCCTCTGCAAGCAATTCAGATGGTATTGGATACACTTGGAATTCCTTATTACTAAAGAATGACTTTTAAAATAATATTTAAAAAAGCATTCTCAGGATCAGCTTTCATATTATGTAGAGTGTCATATAACTCTATATCCAATTTTATCAGTATATAGTTGTGATACCTCAGTTTTATTGCACATTTTTGTATGTCAGCTTGTAATTGGTATTGTCTTTATTAATTACTTGGATATGATTTGTAAGTAACAAACTAAACTATTTATTTTTTTTAAAGGCTGAGATTTTGTATAAATAAAAAAAGGGGGGCTGCTAGGGGCGCATTGGAAGATGGCCAACAATACCATCTCTCCGGCTCACGCGAGGTAATTAAGAGGCTGGTATGGGAGTATGCAGCCTCCCTTGTTGCCCCAAGGGAATGGGGAACACTGCCTTGCCTGCTGTGACCATAAATCACCCCTGGATTCGAAATAAGGGGGTGAGGGCACTAGGCACAAAGCCCTTGTGTGGGTCTGGCTCTCCCGGACGCTGTCTCTGATCGCGCACTGGCTGCAGCAGCTCGAAATAAACAATTAGAAAGAAGCAAATGCACATATTTCAAGTGAAGAACGAGAGTGAAGACTGCTAATTAAAGAGATCTCTGGGATGTGGAGCGACGGGCTGGACTCAACAATAAATCAAGAAGATGATTCATCAAAGGATCGGTATGTCGGAGCGAGACTGAAAAGGGGGGGACTTTTCTTTTTTTGTCTTATGTGAGTACCCAATAACCCTCCCCCCTAAGAAAGAATCATTGCAATTACTGATCACAAGCAGGAGGATTTGCTCCGGTTGGCTGGACTCCTTCCTTTATTCCGCATTGACCCGCGGGCTCTGCCCGACGAGCTGGGTGACTGAGCAGCCTCGCACCTAGATTTTTTTCCCTAACATTGTGATACCTCAGTTTTATTGCACATTTTTGTATGTCAGCTTGTGATTGATATTGTCTTTATTAATTACTTAGATATAATTTGTAAGTAACAAACTAAACTATGGTTTTTTTAAAGGCTGAGATTTTGTATAAATAAATAAAAAAGGGGGCGCTAGGGGCGCATTGGAAGATGGCCAACAATACCATCTCTCCGGCTCACACGAGGTAATTAAGAGGCTGATATGGGAGTATGCAGCCTCCCTTGTTGCCCCAAGGGAATGGGGAACACTGCCTTGCCTGCTGTGGCCATAAATCACCCCTGGATTCGAAAGAAGGGGATGAGGGCACTAGGCACAAAGCCCTTGTGTGGGTCTGGCTCTCCCGGACGCTGTCTCTGATCGCGCACTGGCTGCAGCAGCTCGAAATAAACAATTAGAAAGAAGCAAATGCACATACTTTGAGTGAAGAACGGGAGTAAAGACTGCTAATTAAAGGGATCTCTGGGATGTGGAGCGACAGGCTGGATTCAACAATAAATCAAGAAGAAGATTCATCAAAGGATCGGTATGTCGGAGCGAGACTGAAAAGGGGGGGGGGGACTTTTCTTTTTTTGTCTTATGTGAGTACCCAATAACCCTCCCCCCTAAGAAAGAATCGTTACAATTACTGATCACAAGCAGGAGGATTGGGAACTGTGTGGAAATTGATTACTAATCAAGGACATGGCTTGTGGAAACATCGGGAAAGGAAAGGGAGTTCTTTGTGACGCAGTCATAAAAAGTGTGTGTTATGGCAGGCCTGCCCGCAGGAGGACCGAGGGGGAGGAGGACTATGGCCGTTACTGTATTCCAATACAGTAGAGATCGGCCTGGCAGGGCCCCCTGAGAAAATTGAGGAGAGCGGCAGGCCTGTGGAAACCAGGACAGGCTGTGGGAAACGTTTTGTACGGAGGTGTTGAAATGATGTCTGTCTATTTTCATATGGCTCTTGGATGAGTGTAAAATCCACACAGGATATAACAACGTTTGTTTTCAACCCGGTTGTGGAAACCATCAGAGATCACAAAGAAAGGAATATATGATAACAACAAGAAGATGAGGAAAACAACAAAGAGAAGATTGATTAGAACTGTGAATACTATTTGGACAGAACTATGTATATTAAAGCAGCAGCAAGAGAGATGTTTGGATCCCTTTCAGAACTCGAAGCATGGGTACCCCCAACAAAAAATTTAAAATTTGGCTGTGTAATTTGGAATTAATGTGATTTGGAATTATTGTGATTTGATTGGCCTGTTAATAAAAATTATTTAAAAAATAAAATAAAAATGATGTACCATTGGTATCTGACAACCAGTAAAATTGCGAAAATGTATAGAAGCAGTTCAAGTGTGTGCTAGAAATGTAAAAGGAAAGAGGGTACTTTTTATCATATGTGGTGGTCATGTGGGGTGGTAAAAGCTTTCTGGGAAATGATATACAACGAGCTGAAAAAAGCCAGAGTTTTTGCTAGGTATTATAGGTGCAGAACTACCAAAAGAAAACAAAAGACTGTTTCTGTATGCAACGACGGCAGCAAGGATGCCTGTAGCCCAGAGATGGAAAGAAGGAGATCAGAGAAGAGTGGCAGACCAAGATGATGGAACATGCTGAAATGGCAAGACTGACGGGAAAGATCAGAAATCAGGAAGACCAAGTATTCTTAAAAGACTGGAATAACTTTCTAACATATTTGAGAGACCACTGTAAACAGCTGAAATCATTGGCAGGAACACATTGACGCTTGTAGAGTAACATGAACTTTGGATACCTTGATTATATAATAGATAGATTACAGTAAAAGATACAGGAATAAAATTTAGAAATGGAACCCACGGAGGGAGGGAAGGAGGTTGAAGGTTCGAAAGAACCTCTTTTTTATTTTTGGAATGGTCATGTTTGTTGTGTACAATCTTTATGTAAAACCAATAAAAAACTTATATATAAAAAAGATTTTGGTGAGGGTGGCTCCCCTCAGGGTCTGCACTGGGGAGGGTTTTTGAGGGGACGGCCACGCCTCCCTTGCACCCCATCTGGACTACCGCAACGCATTCCACGTGGGGCTGCCTTTGAAAAGGGCTCAGGAACAAAATCTCCCCAGGCACATTTTAGCTAGGTGACGTTGCTGAGGGCCGATCCCTGTCCAGACCCCTCCAGAAGACGTCTTCAGGATCTCGCTCGCAGGCTTCTTCTCTTAGTCGGGCATAGCTTTGACGGCACAGCATGCATTGCCAGCGCCCAGGGCAAGGCCTCCTTGTGGGGGTCGTGAGGAGGCAACAGGTGGACATGGCTCACTGTGCCCCGTGGCTCCTGCACCTGGCGGAGGTCGCCTGCCAGGGGCCGTGTTGGCCCTCTCAGCTCGGTGGGAGCAGCGGCTGGCGCTCCTTCGAGGGCCTGGGAGAAGGCGGAAGAGGGCAGGCCGAGGGGCCAAGCGCAGCCCTTCCCTGGACATGCAACACATGGGCAGGCACCGGCAGGTGCCAGGCAAGCGGGCAACTCTGCTCTGCTTGCCCCTTGGAACCCCTTGCCCAAGGACACCCGCCAGGAGGGAGGTCCTGGGGAAGTACCAGTATGGGCCAGGAAAAGTCCCGGCTCCGGCTGCCCCGCGGCCTCAGCAAAGGAGCCTGACATGCCTGGGGCCACGGCCCCCTCGCCCCCCACAACACGCCACTGCCTCTGGGACAAAAACACTGCCACACATTTCCTGGGAACCATTTCCAAAGTCTGCACAGAGTTGCAGAACAGAGCCAAAGCCAAGGATCTCCTCCTGACAAGAGTCGCTTTTCAATGACCGCTCCTGATATTTCCTGCTCTCTAGAATAAAGGCCGGCGCGGCACCATCGGAGGAATTCTCAATGCTGTAAAACGCAAAGCTTGTCTGTAGCTACCTAAAGCAACTTCTTTGTACAGGAGGGACTTTGCCCCCAATTTCATCTCATGAACTGCCCAGAGATCTTTGGGATTAATCTAAGAAAGAAAATAAATGAATTATTATTAAGCAGCCAGATTGCTGACTGGGAGGGGACTTCCGGGGAGGCGCCTCCGACAATGGCTGGATTCCTCTGATCGGGAGGAATCAGCTCCGTGGAAATCTGGGTCTGGCAGCCACGGCGAAGGCGGAGACCCGTTAAAAATCATAGGCGGGAGAAGCCTGTGAGCGTGGGATTCGGCGGGCACCTTTTGCGCCTCCCCCACTCGCGGGGAAACCCTGTTTCGCGGATCCGGAGCGACATGGGGTGAGCGGCGCGGTGCCTCGAATCATCTGCTTCTTCCACGGAGTGAAGCCACATAGCTGTTGTCGGAGAGCGCTGACTTTTTCCTGTGGACAATTTGACTCTAAAGTAACTACCCGTGAGTAGAGCTTAATCGGGAAAATTGGATTTTTAAAACGTTTAATTTGGCATCGAAACGGGGAAGGTTCAATACAGGAAGTCCGCCTTCCCCTTTTGTAAACAGTCTGAAGCAATGGAGGCTGCAAGCTGAAGTCTTGGAAAGCTTTTTGTAAAAGACTAAATTTTCATAAGTAAAGAATACAATCCCCCCCTTGGAGGCAGGAGAAGAGGGCGGGGGGAGTTGTGGACTGAGTTTGCCTGCGGAAGAGACCAAGAGAGGTAAAATACCGCCGCTCGGACCCTGGGAATGGGCTGCTAGTAGGTCCGACGTTTGGTGGGACGTTTATTGACAGTGTTTGGATCGTTCATTGCCAGCTAGCACAAGAGAAGATACATTGTTTCTACTGTCTCCAGCAGTGAAAGTAACTGAAAATTGAAACTAGTTTTGGGTTGTTTGAACTGTGCTTATAAGAGGATATTATTTATCAATACAAATAGAAACTGTTTCCCTCTAGTGGAAGTTCTTGAAACTGGCGGCTATATAAGATCTGGGCTGGGAAATTTCCAGCTGCAAGATAAAAATCGTGAGACTGTGAGTCTGACCTTGAATCTATTGAGTGTTATGGCAGATGGGGAAGACGGAATGTCGCCAGAAGAGGCCTTAGCGGTTGTATTAGTGAAAATAAGTGACTCGCTGGAACAGCTTCATAAGAAAATAGATGTGATAAATATGAAAGTGGATGCTCTAAATATGAAAAATGACTTGATGACAGAAAGTTTAAATAACTTGGGACAAAAGGTGAACATCAATACAGAAAGCACCCAGAAATTGATACAAGAATCTAGCCTGATACGGCAAACTGCGGATGAAGTTAAGGAGGAAACCCTTGCTGTTGAAGTTAAAGCAATTCAACTGGAGAGTCTCTCATCCATACAAGGACAACTTGAGGAATACAAGCTGACACCTGTTATGACTGAACTTAAAGAGAAACAGATGAAATTGAGGATCAGAGCCTTACCTGAGGAAAAGAAAAGCTTGATAGAGTTTCAGGAGGAGATAGGACTAACTTTGGTTGAGAAAGAGAAGTACTTGGGGGTTAGTATGATTGCCAGAAATGTGAATCTATTCAAGGGCAACTGTGAAGGACGTTGGCTTGAAGAGAAGGGGGATTTGGATATAGGGTCAAATTGGAAGTTGTTATTGCTGGGCCGAGTTGCTGTGGTGGTGGTGGTGGGGACGAGGGTTGCTGTGATGTTGGGGATGTCGCTTTTGTTTCAAACATTGCAAGCTTTGGATGGGAGGGATTGTCTCAGGAGGTGGCAGAGGGACACCTCTAGATTTGGTTGGCAGGGCAGGAAGCTTCGAGTAAAATTTAAGATATTAACGGATGCTAAAGAAGGAGATGGACTTGCCCTGCCAGACCCCTAAATTTTGTTGTGAACCATCTGCTTTTTGCTGGCTGAGAGAATCGGCAGAATCCGAGACCAGGGAGAAGAGCTGGTGGGAAAAGACTGGAAGTTTAAAGACTACTTATAGAAATATTGCAAAATTAATGAATGTTAGAACAAAGTTGGAATGAAGTTATATGGCTTTAGCAGAAATGTTATAAGGAATTAAGTATAAATAGATTCATAGAGCATTAAAGGGAACAAAATAAGGTTAGAATGTGTTAAGATAATTATAGGATAGGAAACAGAGGAGGATGGAAAGGAATTGCTGAAATAATTAATTGATGTGGAATACAAAAAGGGAGGTGTGAGGAAGTCGTGGAAATAAGCGAACGAAAAGATATGACATGGAAATTGTTTAATGTGTTGTAAATGGTCTTTGTTTTGTTTTATTTGTCTTATGTCTTAGTGTTTCGTAGTGTTTTTGTATTGTGTGTTTTTTGTTTGTTTTGTTTTTTTGTTTTTGCTTTTTTGTTTGTAGTGTTTAAATTCTTGGAAACTCAATAAATATTATTTTTTTTAAAAAAAAGAGATTGCTGACTGGGGCTGGTTAGAGAGAGCAGGCGAGCCCTTGTTGCATCAGATGTCAAGGAAATCAACGGCCACCTGACTTTTAGACAACATCTGAATGCAAGCCTGTATAGGAAGGGTCATAGAATCACATAATTGCAGTTGGAAGGGACCCCAAGGAACATCTAGTCCACCCCCTGCAATGCAGGAATCTGAGCGAAAGAATCCAGGACTGATGGCCCTCCAACCTCTGCTGAAAAACCTCCCAGGAAGGGAGACCGTTCCACTCTTGAATAGCTCTTACTTTCAGAAGTTTAAAATGTTCTGATGTTGGATGTTTTGCTGTGTTGGATGTTTTTAATTTGTTGGAAGTCATCCATAGTGGCAGGGGCAGCCCGGTCAGATTGGTGGCAAAGAAATAATAAATAGTAATAATAATTAGTATTATTAATAGCCCCACCGACCAGCGGTCAGTTTCCAGGCCCAACTCTGATTATGCCTTCTTCTAAAGCCCTACAGAGCAGAGGTCCATGCTGTCTAGACAGCCATATTTGCCCCAAACAAAGCTGCCCAGGTTTTGAGATCTTCTCTCCTGCCACCCTCCTAGGATCGCTTGTTGGGGAAGCAGGACAGGGCTTTCTCGGTGGTGGCTCCTTCTAAGCAACAGCAGTGGATTGGGGGGCTTTTAAATGTTCAGCAGCGCCCCACGACACCAGCACCTGGCTCCTTCCTGCCTTTCCTTGCATGCAGGGCCGTTGACTCGCACTCCCCTCAATCTGCCCCTGCAGGCAACTTTGGAACTCCCTGCCTAGGGAAAGCAGCCTAGCTCCCTCCTTGCTTCTCCTTTGCAGCTGTGGACATCCTTGTTCCTAGAGGCCTTGGGGAAAGAGATTTCAAATGGGCCAGTGCAGTTTTTACTGCTTGTATTTTTTCCCTGCTGCTCTAATTCCATCAAAGCTTCAATTACTCCTTATCAGTTATATTTTGTGTGTTTCTGGATTTTATCTGCACTGTTTTAACTGGCATCAGCCGCCTTGATTCCCAATTTGGGGTGGGTGAGGTGGGATACTATTAATGATTATTATAATCATCATCATCATCATCATCTAATAATAATAATAACCCAGCTGCAGATCAGACTTCTCCCATAGCGCCTCCTCCTGGGGGAGACACAGCCATACTGACAGGCGCTGAAGTTAAAAAGAAAAAAACACTGAGAGGCAGTGATTGTGCAATGGTTAGAGCACCAGACTGGGACCTGGGAGAGACTAGGGTTCAAATTACAGTAAATAATCTATGGCCTTTTAAAGCTTGGGGAAGGGGCTGTTATTGCCTGATTATTTGATTACTATGCTGTCTGCTATTGGACTTTTTATTACATTTTTATTATTGGTGCTCTGCAATGTGCGTTTAATGTTGGAGAGTGCCCCGGGATCTTTTGATAAAGGGCAGTCCATAAACTGAATAAATGAAAATAAATAAAACAGATCCCTTTCACTCGGCCAGGAAGCTTGCTGGGTGACCTTGGGGGACACTCGCTGCCTCTTAGCCTAGCCCACCTTGCAGGGTCACTGCGGGGATTGGAATCGCAGAATTGCCAAGTCAGAAGGGACTCCCAGGGGTCATCTAGCCCAACCCCCTGCAAGCTCCTTGGAGAGAGAGAAAAGGTGCAAGAAAATGAACGGGCAAGGAAGCGCCTGGCGAGAACCAGGTTTGGGGAGTCCAGCTTAAGGCCGGGCTGGCGCCTCCACTGCCCCTTCTCAAACCCAACCCCAGCCCCCTCTCCCTTCCTCACTCCCCTCCGTACTCACCTCACTGGCAGAAATGTTCTGTTGTGCCTTATGGTTTTATGCAGCTTTTAAAAATCAAGCCCATTCCCCCCCCTCGCCCACCCTGAAAATAAAAAATAAATGACATGTTCAAAAGTTCACGGGGATGTTTGCCACGTTCAGTGTTTGGCATGTTGAGAAGGGCGCTTCGTTGGGGAAGGGGGAGCTGCTCTGTGTGCCCCCAGAAACGTCAGTTTCTCCTCTGTGGCCTTGCTGGGCGCCGGTTGGCCAGGCCTCTGGGCTGCAGGAGAGGCCAGAAGGCGCCCCTTGCCTTGACGCTCCCCCTGCGCCTCCACAAGCCCACAAAGGAGACCCGCGATGTCCCTGTGAGGAGGGCCCTGGAGCAGCAGTCATCTCCACCGGGGGTTTCCTTCGAAGCAGGTAGGGCAGGGAAACCCAGCGGCATGGCAGTCCCCTGGCTGCCCCCAACATCTTCGCAGGCCAAAGTCTGGAGGGTGAGCGGGGGGGGGGGCAATAAATGCGGGATGGGGAGGTCACAGAAGATCCTCTTTTCTTCGCCCCCCTCCAGAGTCCAGCAAGGAGATTCGGGACTCAAAATGGGTGAGTCTGGGGGGCAACCTCCTTGGTCCTGCTGGCCCCCCAGTTTGCTGCAGCAGCCCCGCCTTGGTTGCAAAAGCCCTCCCGAGTGGCAGCACCAAGGGACCCCCACCCCGAAAAGTCCTTGTGTTCAAGGGGAACAAGTGGGAGGTGGGGCGGGGAAGCGGAGCGAGTCTCGTCTCCCACTTGTGGGGAGCCAGTGGGTTGGAGGGGCAGCTCCCGTAGCTGCTAAGGTGTCCTGCAGTTCCCAGTGCCTTGTCGAGAGGCAGTGCGGCGCCCATAGTGCTGACAGGACATAGCACAGTTCCCATGGTGCTGTCGAGAGGCCCCCGGTGCCCGCTGCGTTGCCGGGACGTCGTACAGCTCCCCAAGCCCTGCTGAGATGCAGTGCCACGTCCGCAGGGCTGCTAAGATGTAGGACGGCTCCCCCTGCGCTGCTGAGAGGCCCTACAGCGCCCATAGCGCCACGAGGAGGCAGCACAGTTCTATATTGTTGCCAAGATGTTGTACAGCTCCCATAGCCCTGCAGAGAGGCAGTGCAGCGCCCACAGCGCAGCTCAGACGTAGCAGATTGTGCTGTTAAGAGGCTCTACAGCGCCCACAGCACCACTAGGATGCAGCGCAGCTCCCATAGCACTGCCGGGATGTAGCACAGTCCCCATGGTGCTAGGAAGAGGTGGTGCAGTGCCCATAGTGCTGCTGGGATATAGTCCAGCTCCCCAAGCGCCACCGAGACGCAGAGCAGCACCTGGACGCGGCACAGGTCCCATAGCACCGCCAGGACGCCGCCAAGGAGGAGGAGCAGGGAAGGCGGAGCCAAGCGGAGGGGCGGGTGGGGTGGGGCTTGTGGGTGGGCGTGGCCTCCTCACATCAGGCTGCACTTGCCCTTGATTTTGTCTGTCCTCTTCTGCTTGGAGGAGCGCTTGCCGTCGATGTTGAGACTCATGTTGCGCTTCTTCTCCAGGTTGAGCAGCTCCTGGAAGAGCTCCTTGACATTGTAGTTCATCTTGGCAGAGGTCTCCATGAAGGCGCACTTCCACTCCTTGGCGGTGGCCTCTCCCTCCTGTGTGGGCACCTCGCGCTGCGTCTCGTCGCACTTGTTGCCCACCAGCATGATGGGGATGCTCTCCACGCTGCCCTTGATGTGCACGATCTGCTGGTAGATGGGGCGCAGCTCCTCCAGCGACTGGCGCGACGTGATGGAGAAGACCAGCACAAAGGCGTGGCCCTTGGAGATGGAGAGGCGCTGCATGGCCGGGAACTGGTGGCTGCCCGTCGTGTCGGTGATCTGCAGCGTGCACACGCTCTTGTCGCAGCTGATCACCTGCCGGTACGTGTCCTCAATGGTGGGGATGTACGTGTCGCGAAAGGTGCCCTTCACGAAGCGCAGCACCAGAGAGCTCTTGCCCACGCCCCCCGCACCAAACACCACCACCCGGTAGTCGTTACTCTGCTCGGGCATCTTGGCAGCACCTGCGCCAGGAGAGAGGAGGAGGGCAGGCAAGGTCAGCTTATTTAATGGGGTAAATAAGGCTCAGGATATGCTCCCCCCGCAACCCCAGCAAAGATTCAAGGCAGGTCAAAGTGAAAGAGCCCCCTCCTCTTCCAAATTCATTGGGCAAATTCACAGCCACCGGCCCCCCCCCCCATCTAAGTCCAATGCATCACATTTCTGCATTTCAAGTGTGTAATCTTCTAATAGGTGCATTTTGGGGTAAGCATTCCCCCGAACAGAATACTGCAATTTCTCACGGGTAGCTGCATGGAGTCAGGGGTTTGGCCAGGACGGATCCTGCCCTACGGAGCAGACCTCTCCTGCTGGCACCATTGCAGGGGGGCGGGGAGAGAAAGAGCCAGCAGCTTGTCTGCCAGAAAAAACCCCAACCTCCCCACAAAAGCCCCACTGACTAATCTCTGGGAGGCGTTTGCAAAAAGAGGGGGGACTTGCCTTCTTGGCAGCTGCTCCTCTTGAAATGGGGAAGAGGAAAAGGCAGGAAGCAGACACAGAGACTGCATTTCCCATTCATTGTTCGCCCATTGTTTCCCCATTCATTCCTGCCCCCCCCCATTTTTTTCTGCCCCCCACCCAAAACTGGGTCGTTCTCTGGGGTTGACAATGGAGGAGAAGGTGGGGAAGAGTGGAGGGTGGTTCATCATTCCGAGGGAGAAAACCCGCAGTGCAGAATTGGGGGGGGGGGCAGATAGAGAGAGGTGGCTTCTGCCCTCTGGAGGCACAAGAAGCCCTGATGGGTGTGGGGGGGTGTGTCCCGACCCTGGGAGACACAGTGGGCAGGGGAACTCACCGCCACAGGAGGAGGCAGGGAGTGTCAGAAAAAGTCTCTTCCTGAATCATGGAGTTGGAAGGAAGCCTGCGGGTCATCTAGCCCAACCCCCTGCAATGCAGGAATATGCAGCTGTAGAATGCCACAGGTCCCAGCCTTGGTATGAGGATGTCAGCTGGATTGGGCTATAGAGGCCAAATGCCCCCTGAGAGCCTCGAAGTTGAGATAGACTGCCTCTGGACCTTGGGGCTCTCCCAAGGGAGCCCGCCTAGCCTCTCGCAGGGACTTGAGGGCGGCAGTACTTCTCTCCCCACTTGCAGCTGCCAGCGACCGGCTTTTGGGGATAGACTGCCGCTGGGCATGGAGGCTCTGCTGCCACAGCACATCTCTGCAGGGGAGGGTCCGTCACCCGCACCGGGCCAAAGGGACCAGCCCCCTCTTCTCATAGCGGCCCAGCATGGGAAACCCAAAAGCAGGATCCGGGTACGAGAGCCATATCCTGCCTCCGACGGCAGAGGGCAGAGCATAGCAGCTGCCAAAAGCCTTGTCCTCTCTAGTTCCGGTCAAGGAAATGGGTGGATGGTGGAGAAAAGAAGGGGAAATGTAAAGGGGAAATGGATTCTCAAACGTTCAGTGGGATTGTAAAAAAGCAGCTGGCAGAGACTCTTTAGGAAGGATAGGCTGTTTTGCAAAGGGAGTCAAATGCCAGAAACACATCTCCCTGCCCAGGCACTGGCGGGTTTAGTAATAGTAATAATAATAATAATAATAATAATAATAATAATAATAATAATGAGGAGGAGGAGGAGGAGGAGGAGGAGGAGGGATGTGGGTGGCACTGTGGGTTAAACCACAGAGCCTAGGACTTGCCGATCAGAAGGTCGGTGGTTCAAATCCCTGTGACGGGATGAGCTCCCGTTGCTCGGTCCCTGCTCCTGCCAACCTAGCAGTTCGAAAGCACGTCAAAGTGCAAGTAGATAAATAGGTACCACTCCGGCGGGAAGGTAAACAGTGTTTCCGTGCACTGCTCTGGTTCGCCAGAAGCGGCTTAGTCATTCTGGCCACATGACCCGGAAGCTGTACACTGGCTCCCTTGGTCAGTAAAGCGAGATGAGCGCCGCAACCCCAGAGTCGGCCACGACTGGACCTAATGGTCAGGGGTCCCTTTACCTTATTCTTCAAGGGGTGGACGTGGGTGGCACTGTGGTCTAAACCACAGAGTCTAGGGCTTGCTGATTGGAAGGTCGGCGGTTCAAATCCCCGTGACGGGTTGAGCTCCCGTTGCTCGGTCCCTGCTCCTGCCAACCTAGCAATTCAAAAGCACATCAAAGTGCAAGTAGATAAATAGGTACCGCTCTGGTGGGAAGGTAAACGGTGTTTCCGTGCGCTGCTCTGGTTCGCCAGAAGTGGCTTAGTCATGCTGGCCACATGAGCCAGAAGCTGGACGCCGGCTCCCTCGGCCAATAAAGCGAGATGAGCGCCGCAACCCCAGAGTTGGCCACGACTGGACCTAATGGTCAGGGGTCCCTTTACCCCAATAATAATAATAATAATAATAATAATAATGTTGCTGTTATCATGACCATTATTATGCGTATACCACCCGTCATCCACAGATCTCTGGGAGGGTCACAATGGATAGCTCAGTCCGTAGAGCATGAGACTCTTCATCACAGGGTTGTGGGTTCAAGTCCCATGTTGGGCAAATGATTACTGCACTGCAGGGGGTTGAACTAGATGACCCTGGGGATCCCTTCAAACGCTACGATTCTATAAAAACCTGGCGCAAGCAGCTCCCAACCAGCACTCCTGTCTCCCACGCCTGCACGGCTATTGTAGGGGCACGGGTGCAAAACCCGTCTAGGCTAACCAGTGCCCTCCACCAGCCTGGATAGTTCAGTTGATTACAGCATGGTGCTGATAATGCCAAGGTTGCGGGTTTGATCCCCATATGAGGCAGCTGCATATTCCTGCCTTGGACTGGATGACCCTCAACATCATTCTTGCCCTACCCTTCCCACTAGGCCACACTCTCTCCTTTTTCTCCTCTGGTGCTTCAAGCAGAGGCTTGGGTTCGATTCCTGGTGTGAGTGCTCCTCCTCCAAAACAGTTCCCAGGTGGTGTCTCCAGGTGGGGGACGTCTCCTTGAGCCTGAAACCCCGAGAGCTGCTGCTGGCCTGTGTGGGCATCACTGGGCTTCCTGGACCAAGAGCCTGCCTGTGCCAAAGGCAAGCTGTCCTCTCCCGCTCTCAAAATCTGGGCTGCTTTCTCTCCCCATGCCCAGCTGAGCCCTCGGACACCGGATGCCAGCTGTCCTTGGTTGCAGGATCAGGCCTTGGCGGAGGCCAAGCGCAGACTCAGCTTGGCTGCCCCAGGTGGACATCCCATAATAGGATCAGCATACCGTGCTATTTCTGGACAGAGCTGCCGGGCGGCCATATGGCACCCTGGACACACCAGCAAGAGCAATTGAGCAGAGCTGGTCTTTTGCAATCCTGGTGCCTGAGTGGCTTGCCGCTGTTTGGGGGACCTCTGGGAATTGGGGGCTCAGCTACCCCGCCCCAACCCCCCCTAACTCAAAGCGCCCCCCCTCTTGTCTGCGGCTGAATGCCAGGTTGGCTTGGACTAAGACCCCCTCGTTCCTGATCTGACTGTGGCCCATCTGGCCTGGGCATTGGTCTCACCCCACTGTGCCCACCTGGGTCTTGTGTGCAGCATCTGGCAAGACCTGGGGGTCAGGGAGGGGAATTGGCCATAGCCTAGAGGAATTCTCTCCATGTGTGAGAGTGTCCAGTTTGGGGGAGATCTAGAGGGGGTGTTCCTGGGGCTGGACAGATTTGGGATTGTGCTGCTTTACCGCCCGCCAGTCTCCCTGTCTGAGCTGGCAGAGTCTTGGAGGGGGGTGTGGAGGACCCCAAACTTGACCATCCATGCTGAGGCAACCAGCTCTGGGGGGCTCAGGACTCTGTGGCTGCCATGGGGCTGTGACAACATGTCCCGAGCCCAACACATGTGTCAGGCCACACGCTGCTCCTTGCTCTCTTGACTAGACAGGGTGATCTGAAAATGGAGGGTGTTCGTGCCAGTCCCTCGTCATGGCCAGATCACTTCGTGGAATCATAGAATCATAGAACCATAAAGGTGGAAGGGACCCCTGAGGGTCATCCAGCCGAACCCCCTGCAATGCAGGAAACTCAGCTAAAGCCTCCAGGACAGATGGCCATCCAATCTCTGCTTAAAAACCTCCAAGGAAGGAGAGTCCACCACCTCCTTTCCATGGTAGAAAAGCTCCTCCTAAGAGAGAGTTCGTCCCGATGTTGAGTCAGAATCTCCCTTCCTGTAATGTGAAGCTATGGGTTCGAGTCCTACCTTCCAGAGCGGGGGGGGGGGGAAAGCTTGCTCCTGAGATACTTGCAGATGGTTTTCCTGTGAGATTTAGGCTGTCAGCACCTTTCCCCCTCCACAGAGGCAGGGGACCTATTAGGAAGTCCGCCCTCGGAGGCTGATGGATCCAGTGGGATTCCAAACAGCTCGGGGGGGGGGCATTTCCGGCTGATATGGCTGGTGCTCCTTTCGAAGCCCTGGCCGACCTCTGGAACACCTGAGTGGCTCAGGCTATTGACACGATCGCCCCTGAGCG
Source organism: Podarcis muralis (assembly GCF_964188315.1). Lineage (NCBI taxonomy): Eukaryota > Metazoa > Chordata > Lepidosauria > Squamata > Lacertidae > Podarcis > Podarcis muralis. The sequence continues at coordinate 836,666 of NC_135672.1, read as the reverse complement.
CCCTCTCCTACTTTGTGGAGCCCGTTTGGTCCCCTTAGGGCAAGGAAACAAGCTGGGAGACGGCTTGAACGCAAGGGGAGGAAAGATGCGAATGAATACCACCGAACACTGGGAAGGGCTCCTTACTGAGCCTACCTAGTAGCAGTGAAGGCAGCAAAGAAGGCCGACTTTGCTGCTCTCATGGCATCCTCATCATGTCGTCTGGGAGAGCTCTTCCGGGTTGTACGGGGCCTTTTACAGGCTGGCCCAAAGGAGGTGTCAGAGCCAGTGGCAACTCGCGGTGACTTGGTTGCAAAGCATTTTGAGGATAAAATTGCTTGCCTCCACCAAGACCTTGACTGCTGTTATAGCAGATGAATCTCATGGGGGTCCAGAGCACAGTCTAGGCCTGTTGTGTTGCACGAGTTTCAGTTTGTAAGGCCTGAGGAGCTTGGATCAGTCAGGGCGACCACATGCGCTCTGGCCCCTGGCCCCTCTGGGCTGACAGAAACCAGTAGGGAGGGAACAGCTGGCTGGGCCAGGGAGGTGATCAAGGTCTCTTTAGGAGAGGGGATGGTCCCTGCCTGCTTGAAGGAGGCCGTGGTAAAACCACTTCTTAAGAAACCATCCCTGGATTCAGAAAACCTAACTAACTACCAGTCAGTTGCTCATCTCCCTTTCTTGGGCAAGGTTCTAGAGCAGGTGATCACAGACCAGATCCATGCACTCTTGGAGGAAACTGATTTTCTGGATCCATTTCCATTGGGGCTTAGGCCAGTTTTGGCACAGAAACTGCTTTGGTCACCCTAAAGGTTAAGGACCCCTGACAGTTAAATCCAGTCACAAATGACTCTGGGATTGCGGCGCTCATCTTGCTTTACTGGACGAGGGAGTCGACGTTTGTCCGCAGACAGTTTTTCCGGGTCATGTGACCAGCAGGACTAAGCTGCTTCTGGTGAAACCACAGCAGTGAACGGAAACACTGTTTACCTTCCCGCCGGAGTGGTACCTATTTATCTACTTGCACTTTGATGTGCTTTCGAACTGCTAGGTTGGCAGCAGCAGGGACCAAGCAATGGGAGCTCATCCCGCCGCAGGGATTCGAACCGCCGACCTTCGGAGCAGCAAGTCCTAGGCTCTGTGGTTTAGACCACAGTTTCACCCTGCATGATGACATTTCTCAGGAGACAGACGGGGAAATGTGTCCCTCTCAATTCTCCTCAACCTCTCAGAAGCTTTCGATTCCATCAACCAGGGTCTCCTTCTAGGATGGCTGTCCGAGTCTGGGGTGGGTGGGACTCCTCTGTGGTGGTTCCAGTCCTACTTGGGTGTTACTTGGGAAATGCTTTTCAGCTCTGTGGAACCTTCAATATGGGGTTTCACAGGGCTCAATCCTACCCCCCACGTTGTTTAACATCTACATGAAACTGCTGGGTGGGGTTATCTGGAGGTTTGGAGTATGTTGTCAGCAGGATGCTGAGGACACTCAGCTCTGTTTCCCCTCTACATCTGCAGGTGAGGCAATGGAAGTGCTGGACCAGTGTCTTGCCTCACAGACTGGATGAGAGCCAACAAACTGAAGCTCAATCCAGATAAGATGGAGGCGCTGTTAGTGTGGGGTTCCCTAGACCAGATGGGCAGGAGATTGCCTGCTCTGGATGGGGTTACACTTCCTCTGAAGGAGCAGGTTTGTAGCTTGGGGGTCCTCCTAGATCCTTTGCTGTCACTCGAGGCTCAGGTGGCCTCAGTGGCCCACAGTGCCTTCCATCAGCTTCGGCTGGTGGCCCAGGTACACCCCTCTCTGGACAGAGAGAGCCTGCTGTTGTCTATGCTCTGGCAACCTCAAGGTTAGACTACTGCAGTGCATTATACGTAGGGCTTCCTCTGAAGACGGTTCAGAAACTTCAGCTGGAGCAGAATTCAGCAGCCAGGTTGCTGACTGGAGCAAGATGGTTTGAGCATCTTACACCGATCCTGGTCTGACTGCACTGGCTGCAAATTAGTTTCCAGGCCCAGTTCAAAGTGTTGGTTTTGACCTATAAAGCCTTAAATGACTCAGGATCTCAATACCTCAAGGGTGCTTTAGCTCAGATTCCTGCATTGCACGGGGTTAGACTAGATGATCCTTGGGATCCCTTTCAACTCTACAATTCTATGATTCTATGGCTGCTTCTCTCCATATCAACCGACTGGGACCCTAAGATCATCCTCTCAGGCCCTTCTTCATGAGCCTCCTTCCACAAGAGGTCCAGAGAACGGGACCTTTTCTGCAGTGGCTCCCCGTTTGTGGGACACTCTCCCCAGCGAGGCTCAATTGGCATCTTCATTATAGATCTTTAGGCACTAGACAAAAACATTCCTCTTCTTCCAGGCCTTTGGCTGATTGACATCCAATGCCTTTTTAAATGTGTTGTGGGAGGGGGGATTATTGGTTCATTTTCGTTTTATTATGTATTTTGTGTTCTCATTTTGCATTTTTATGTTGTGAACCCCCCCCCCCCCCGTGATCTTCAGATGAAGCATGGCATGCAAACTTCATAAATAATAATAATCTGTGCTATTTTTTGTAGAAAAGCTGGTGCTGGAACTCTCCATGAATGCCTCCCTCTGAGCCTGGCAATGGCGCCCCCCTGAAAGTTCCAGCTGGAAAAAGCCGCCACCACCATCATCACAGCAGCCTCATTTTCCACCATGAATTTGCCCAATCCTGTGGGAAGGAGTTCCACAGATTAACTCTGTTCTGTGTCAAGATGGACTTCCTCTTATGTGTCCTTGAGGGGGACTCAAATGCACAACAGCCCTGAGAGGTGGGCACTCTCAGTGCATGAATGTGTGAGTCCAGTGACTTCCCTGCAGTGATATCACCACAGTCCAGCAAGGCAGCCAGATTGAATTTGGGAAGAGGGGGAGCCAGGGGTCTTGGGCTGAACCCCTTCCCTATCTGCCTGGAACACGGCCCAGAAATTTTGGCTGGGTAGCAACAGCTCTGAAAATCAGAATCGCAGAGTTAGAAGGGACCACCAGGGGTCATCCAGCCCAACCCCTTGCAACGCAGAGATCGCATTGCACCTGTCTGGCAGATGAATGAGCGTCTGCCACCTTCCAAAGAAATCCGTTGCAGAGTTTCAGGCTGACAGCCTCTTAGAGGGTGCAGGGAACGTCTGCCTGCGGAGCATCTGCTCTGCAACTAAGCAGAGGACCTTCCTGTAAAAATCAGCAATATTCTAGTCCTCTTCGTCCTGCCTAAGGGATGTAGGCAGTGACCAGGGCAGGCTAAGTGGCGTCTGGCTCAGCATTGCCCCAAAAGCTGTGCAGAGTCAGGATCCGAGTGGCGGATCCTGTCCCTTCCTCTACAGGAGGCTCCCGCAAGCAAGGGCTGGTCTACAGGTCCTCTGAGGGGCCCGGCACCAACTGCGCCCTCCAGGAGTGAGCTGGAATGAAGGTCCCAGAGTTAGTTCTGCAAGCCTTTCCGCCTCTGCTCACTAACTCTTGAGGGGTCCAGCAAGATGATGATGATGATGATGATGATACCACCTCATCCATTTGGCTAGCTTACCCAGCCACTCTTGGCATGCACTTTCCCACTGCACAAAAGGGGTGCTGAGATTTGCAGGCACCTCAGCAGCAGCAGCAGCAGCAGCGGATTGCACTGCAACGCAAGCAGAGGCACTGCAATGTTTCGGGCCAGATCTTGGACCCCGTTCAGCAGCAATTAATTACGGAGCAGGAGTTTCGCTCTCGGGTCTCGGGCGAGGGAGAGCTTTTGCGCTCTCAGAAGCCCCAGAGCTGCGAGAGAGGGAGGCCAGCCAAGGGATCGGCCTCCTGGAAGGGGAAAGGGGGTCTTCAGGCGCTCATTAACGCTCTCCCAACCCCCAAGTGGGGACTTGTTGATAACATTCAGTTCAGTCGCCGTCCCCCTCCCCTCCCCCGGATTAAAAAATCAAGAGTGATTTAAATGCTTCTTGCAGATCCGAAGGAGGACTTCTTCGCACGTGCTGTGGAACTCACTGCCACAAGATTTCATGACAGCCACCAGCTTGAGCAGCTGTGAAAGGGGATCAGGAAAAGTAATGCAGGAGAGGCAGTGGGGGGGGGGGTTAGAGCTATCAAGGGCTGTCAGTCACAAACTGGTATTGGAGGGTGTGGGAGGGAGAGGGCCATGGGGGGATCTCTAGGGGAGGGGCCTGTGGCGAAGAGGAGGCTGACCCAGCCCAGGGTGCCCTTCTTTGAACAGAACCAGCCAAGTTCACGGAGGAGAGAAAGGCTGTCTGTGGAGGCCCAGAAGCAGTCTGCCTCCAAGTCCCAGTTGGGACAGCATGTGGGAGGGGGGAGAGGCCTGCCGCCCCCCTGCCCTCCTGCTCCTATGTGCCTGTCAGGTGACCCTGAGCCAGTCAGAGCAGGGGCTGGGCTTGGTTTCCTTCCCAAATCATGAGGACCAGCATCTTACCTGATCTTTAGGAAGAGGTTCCTCAGCAGCACCTCTCTGTCAGAAAACCCACACAGCCGCTGCTGCCAGTCCGTGCTGGGACACTTGGCAATAAGGCAGCAGCTGCCTTTGTGGCCTCAGATAGCCCCTCTCCTGGCCCTGGCGGGGGCTGCTGTTTGTATCTCCAAGGGTCACCCCATGTCCTTCTCTTGCCCACTCGAAAGATGGAGGCACCCCAAGGGGAGAAGCCACACAACCAACACTGGCCGGCAGCCTCCAGGTCCAGGGCGGTTCGGGGGGGGCGGAGAGGGGGAGAGCTGTTGAGCCAGATGCGGCCAGGTCTCTCCAAAGAGAACCTCCATGAGCAGGAGCAGCAGCAGCATCTCACTGGGGGAAGAGGGAGCTGCTGCAGCTTCCGCCCCCTTTGCCCCCCACCCTGGGGGCAGCCGGCTGTTCCTCCTCAGTGGCAGGCAGCTGGGCTATGGGGTGCGGCGTCTTGTGTTTGGGGGTCCCCCCTTTCTGCAGTGCGCGGAGGGGACCCTTTCCTGCTGCCCCCAAATGGGAGATGTTGCGGCTGCTTCTGCTCCCCCCCAAAGAGTCCCCCGAATGAGGACATTCAATGGGGGGCAATGCAGGTGCCCGAGCCCCCTCCCCACCCTTTTCCTCCAACAGCGCCCCCCCCCCGTTGGCTTGCCTGCATCACTCGCGTCATCCCTCGCAGCCCCCCCAAAATGCATCCGGGGCGCGCAGGGGAGAATATTTTTACGCATCCCCGGGGAGGGGGTCGCTTGCATGCAGATGGGCGGGCGGCTGCGGAGAGGGCGACCCCAGAGGAACCCCCGACCTCCCCCAAATAAAGCCACCCCCAGGCCCCAGCCCAGGCCCCCGCTTTGCATCCCCCTTACCTGCCTGGCGGGGCTCAGCCTGGACCGGAGCAGCAGCAGCAGCAGCAGCAGCGCGGCCGCCCAGCAGCCATCCGGAGACGCCGCGGAGGAGGAGGAGGAGGAGGCGCGTCACGTGTGAACGTCGCCGATATGGGGCGGGAGGGGAGAAGGGGAGGGCCTCGCCTCACGCCCCGCCCCGCGCAGGGCCCCCACCTCGGGGCTTCCATCTCTTCCATCTGTCATGGCTAGTTAGCTCATTAGCTAATTGCGTTTCTCTCCCGCCGCATTGGACTCCGAAGGGGTATCCCTGCAACGACAGCCCTGCGAGGTAGGACAAGTGTGCCAACTTGAATAAAATACTGGGCAGGACCAGGTATGCCCCACCCTGCATAATCGATCACAAGACACTCCATCTGAATGTCAGTTATTTTATTGGGGGGACCAAAGGGACCTCGACCCCCAGGAATTGGCTCCTACGCCCAGGCTGAGAGGCAGCAGCTGGCTCCCAGCGCCACCCCCTCCGGTCCCCCATCTCCAGCACTAACCACTACACCACACTGCCTCTCAACCCCACTTTCGTGCAAAGTGTGGCAACTGTGGCTTAGGAGAGGCTTTCAGGGCTGCCTTCGGCTTCCCGTCTGGGCCATGCGCAAACTCTGCCCCATTGCTTGGCTCTTCTTCCCCACAACAGAGCTGCCAGGTGGGCCAGGGTGAGAGGCAGCAACCCGCACCCATGGTCGCAGCCAGGGAGTGTCGGGGCCGAGGAGATGCAGACCCATCCCACCCTTTCCCTCGAATCATAGCATTGTAGAGTTGGAAGGGACCCCCAAAGGTCATCGAGTCCAGGCCCTGCAAGGCAGGATGTTGCTGGACTAAAACTCCCATCCTTCCTAGACAGCACAGCCAGCAGTCAGGGATGGTGGGAGTTGTAGTTCAAGGGCGCCAGGGTTGAGAGAGGCGGCACCACCCTGCTCTTACTAAAACCCCACTTTTCTGCCAGAATTTGGACTCAGTGGGGCTAAAAAAACAACAACTAAAGCAAACACTGATAAAATGCAGAAAGCCAAAAACTTAGAACAGGTAAGAGTGAAGAAGGGATTGAGCAGCCACGGTAGAAAACCGTCTCCACCTCCCAGAAGGACAAGGAGGGATCCTGCCTGGTTTCCCTGGGCAAGGAGTTCCAAGGGTGCCTGGGAGCTAGGGAGTTGCTGCTGCCAGCCAGTGTGGGCACTTCTGGTGGCCATCTGTCATGGATGCTTTAGCTGAGATTCCTGCATTCAACAGGGTTGGACTAGATGACCCTGGGGGATCCCTTTCAAATTCTACAATTCTATGGTGCTTCTGCCAGACTCTCAGCCCAACCAAACCCCCGAATTCTGGGCTTAAAAGATGCCACTGTGATGTACAAGGCCAGGCCTTCTGCCCTACTCCCCTTCCCCCCCTTGCAGTAACCATTGGGCGGCAATGCCTTCCCAAACTGGAGAGGCGGAAGCCAGACTCTCGGGATGCACGGTACCTCTTTGCAGAATTCCTCCCAGAGCGCCGGGTGACTCATGCAGCCAATTAATTAATATCTGGGATTGTTATTAATATAGCAGCCAGCTGCGGGGAGCAACGGGGAGCCCCTCCCCGCAAGAGGCAGAGGACAAGGCGGCCCACTGGTCTGAGCAAAGCCCCCTGCGGGACACCTGTGTTGCTCAGCAGCTTCGCACTGGCGGGGTGTGTGTGTCAACAGCTCTGGAAGCCAAGCAGGGAGTGGGCAAAGAGCCAGACTTGTGTGTGCGCAAGGAACACCTGCAACCTTCCAGCTGTCGGGCTGTGCTGCCTCCATTGCCCCTGACTGTGCCGTCTGCTGGGGATGGAGGCAGATGGGGGTGGGCCCTGCAATCTCTGGGTGCCCCTGCTTCCTGCTGCCTCGCAGGGTTGTTGTTCACAGCTCCACCAAAAAGGTTATCGGGATGAAGGTTTGCTTCAGAGAAAGTATCCCTGGTGGGAACCGGCTCCAGCTGATGAACGAAGATTTGACAGAGGCTCTTCCTATGCTCTTATGGAGCTTCAGGCCCAAAGGCAGTCCATCTGGATTCCCGAGTTCTTGGGGAGCCGGATGAGACTCCAGAGCCCCCCTCAAGAAAAAAGGAAGGGGTGCAGCTCTGTCCGATAGTCACTTCCATAGGGGCGGCTCAGAATTCACAACCCCCCACAAAAACTGCAGGACCCCATAAATTTAGGATAAATTTCGCTTTCTTTGTGCTCAGGATGGTGTTGTGGTGCCTCTAAACAACCCCCACTTTTTATGCATTTTGTGGTATAAATTTAACACTTTTTGAAATCTCTTTGCACATGCAAAGTTGTTGGGGAGCTCGGTAACTTCCAGGTGAAACCCGGTAGCTTTTCAACCAGGCCGCAAATGCTCCTGTTTATTTTTCTGGCCCCACTTTTTTGCTGCAGAACTGGACCATTTAAGCCCATACAATAATGATTGGGGGGGGGGAGCATTGCAGAAAAACGAATAAAGCAGGTTGGAGTCTGGACAGTCCAGTGTAAATCCACCGCTGGTGCACTTATTCCTGCCCCAACATCATCTTGCAGGAAATCGCGCTGCAAAGAAGAACCCAAACATCTCCAGAGGAATTTTGGTTTGGGAGTTTTATACTTGCAAAAATTGGCCTGGAACAGAGTACAGCTCCCCTCCCCCCAATAAACAGAGCCAGAGAAAAGTGGCGAAATTTGAAAGGTGTTTTATTTAAAGAGCGGCTGAATAAAAGCCCGGTGACTGTTATTATCATTTTTTAGCACAGTGGAGATTACGCTGAATTATTAAAATAAAATAAAAACCCTGTCCCCAGAGCAGAATGCAAAAATATCACATGTGCACAATTTCCTCTGTGCTAAATTCAAAGTTCTGGTGGGGGAAGAGGATGTGGATTTAAATGGAAAAGCAGCGTCAACGTGTTCTGCTCACAAGCAGGTAACTTTTCCCAGCATTGAAGCCCCAGAGTCCAAGGCTCCCTCTCTCACCACACCCAAGGAACGCCAGGGAGGCACTTGGATCCCCTTCAAAACGTGGGCCTGGGCAGCATATCCTCTGCAGAAAGTGCACAGCCAAGCTAAGTCAACACAGGATACCTGCAGACTTGGCTGGGGGGCGATGGAACCCTAATCCCAGACCCCTAAGAAAAAGAGAGAGATCCGCCAGAGATATGGCCGCTCTTTCATTTGGTGGGGCCAAAGGACAGTGCAAGCTTCCGGGTCACACCAGCCTCTTTCGTCAGGTGGCAAAAAGCCCCAGCGCAATGTTGTTTTGACAAGACAGCTCTGCCGGATCCTTTTGGGTCAGCAAGAAGGGGGCTGGCAGCTGAGGACAGCTCCCTTTCCCACTGCAGAAACTGAAGGGTGGGCACAGGAGAAGAGTGAGGCCTCGGCACATGCCAGCTGCTACTTCTGAGCCTCGTGTTCGAGTCTCTCTCCCAGCATGAATCAAAGCCAAAACTCTGGTGCCAGAGCTGGGGGTGGGAAGCAGTGGCAGGAAGACTGAGACCCCCCCTCGCCCCCTGCATGTCCTTCCACCCTGAAAGTGGTGCAGGAAAGAGTCTGCATGCCACCTCCTCTTTGTGCTCCAGGGATCCGTTAGCCCATCCAAGCCTCTGGACTCAGCAGCCGAGAGCCCCCCCCCCTGGCTTCAGACCCCAGATGAACAAATAAATGAAAGGAACAGCAATGGCAACTTTCCTCCTTGCAGCCCACAAGTGTCCCAGCAAACCGGCTTTCCACCTTTTTGGGGTACAGCCCTGCTCCACCACCCCTTCCCCTTCAAGGAAAGCGTTAGAAATACAAGGAGGCAGAGAATTTGGGGGCCAGGAGGAGATTTCTGTCTGTGCTGCAAATCCCCGGCTGCTGGAGAGATTAGGAAAGTGCATGGCACCCCGTTAGCAGCAGGTCCCCTCGACTGGGAAGAAGGAAGGAGAGGCTCAGGTGTCACCTGCGCACTCAGGTGCAAAGAGGGAGAGGAGAAGAAGCCAGAAGGAGAAAGCAGGAGGCGCTCAAAGTGGGGACGAGGGGGGTTGACTTTGGCCAGGTGGGAATCAAAGGAAAATGAAAAAGGAGAGACAGAGACTGTGGATTTGGGCTCCCTGGCAAATCTGCTCACAGCAAGAGAGAAGGAAAAAATGAGCCTTTTGGAGAGAGGGGAAAGTGAACCTTTTGCAGGGAGAGAGACTGTGAATTTTGGCTTCCTGGCAGCCAGTGAGCTTTGGCTGGGCCAGACCACTAGCCAACCGTTGGCAAAAGCCCACAAGGGGATCTCCTCCCTGCGCCCCCTAAGAAACCCAACGAACGTCCCAGCAGGATTTTGCGTCCACAAGAGCAAACTCTGTGGGGAAACTGCACAGGCCTGGAGGGAAACTCTGCGCAGCCAGGTCTCCCCTCTTGCCACCACAATCCTCACCTCCAGGAAAAGAAGGGGGGAGCCAGAGGGGGAAAAGACGCCCTTTCTGCGTCCTTGACCTTGAAGAGGCGCCACAGATTAGCCGGCTGCCAAGAGCTTTGCCAGGAGGGCAGAAAAAGGAGCGGGAACTAATCAGGCCCAGGTCCTGTTGTGGCTCTCCTTGCTCCTGACTGGTTCATGCCTTGCAGGAGAGGGGTTGCCCAGGATCTGGGGAGGAGAAAGGCATGAGTGCCAAGCTGCCTCAGGGACTCGGGTCTCCCTGAGAGCGAGGGGAGCTGAGCAAGGCAGTGCCATGTCCCATCTTGGTCCCCCTGGTCCGGAGTGTGTGTGTCTAAGGGGGCAGCGGGAAGCGTCTCGTTCCTACAACCGGCCTTGAGGCCACGGAGCCTACGCCACATCACGCAGTGCAATCTGTGCGCGGCCCTCTGGACTCTTTGGCGTGGCTTGGGGCGTGGCTGAGGGTGGCAGCGGTGGGGAAGAGCTTCCCCGCCTGGAGGCCACGGCGTCACCACTTGAAGAAGACAAGGGTGGCCATGACGGCGTAGCCCAGGACGAGGAAGAGCACCTTGAGGAGGCGGCTGCTCTTGTCCTCCAGCTCCTTGGCCAGGATCTCAAAGAAGGTGACAAAGACGAAGGTGCCGCTGGCAATGCCCTGCAGGAGCACCGAGGCCACGCTGGAGGCCACGCTGTGGTGGCTCTCGATGCCCATCCCGATGACGATGCCCAGCGGGATCATGAGGCTGACGGGGCCCGCCAGCTTGGCCGCCTCGCGCAGGGTGAGGCCCGTCTTGGTCATGGTGATGCCCAGCGCCACAGCCACCAGTGTTTCGTGGATGGCCACGCCCAGGAAGAGATTCATGACCTTGTGCCCCTCCTCCTGCAGGCCCAGCGCCAGCCCCTCGAAGATGGAGTGGGCTGAGAGGGCAAAGACCAGGCTGAAGAGGCGCAGCGGAGTCGAGCGCGAGAGTTCGTGGACGTTGAGGCCGCACTGGCTGGAGCTGTGGCTGGTCGAGCTGCCCTGGTGGTAGTGGTGGCGCTTGGAGGGCGGCTCCAGGAAGGGGCTCTCGAACTCAGAGTCGCTGCCTGCGTCCGAGCCGGCATTGAAGGTCTCCAGGTCAATGAAGGACGGCTGCTCCTTGCGCACCGTCAGCACCAGCTGCTCCACAAAGACCGTCATGAAGAAGCCCAGAAGCATGATGGTCTCAGCCAGAGGGTAGTCGGTCACCACGTTGCCCACCTTGAGCACCTCCGCCAGCTGCGGAGGGGAGAGAAGAGGCTGTGAAGCAGCGGAACTCCCTGCCACAAGGGGGAGGCAGCATAGAATTGTAGAGTTGGAAGGGTCATCCAGCCCAACCCCCTGCAAGGCAAGGATCTTTTGCCCAACATGGGACTCAAACCCACAACCCTGAGATTAAGAGTCTCATGGTCTGCAGACTCAGCCAATTGTCTGCTGTCTCCCCAAATATCCCCTCTGCCCAGCTCAGTGGAGATCAGCTTGGCTGGATCAGGCCAATGGCACCTGAGACCTGGGGGTCACCCACGAGGGTCTGGGGAGCCTGCAAAGGAAAGCCCCTCCCTCTCCTTTGCCCACCCCAGCCAAGCATTATGGAAAGGTCAAGTGTCTCTTGGCTGCAGGGAAACTCGCATCCTGGTCTCCCAGGAGGAGTTTCTCAGACCCGCTAACAAGGTGGGAACCGTTATAGGAACAAACCCCCAGGATCACCCCTCGGCATCCTCAGCGGGGACTGGCGCCTTCCTTCCCAGCCAGGAGAGGGGAGGAGGGTCTCAGGGCCGCCTTGGTGGCAGCAGCACAAATGGCCACCAAATGCGATGGCTTTAAAAGAAGATTGGCCAAGCCCTGTCCACTCCAAGGCCCCCAGAAGGCTGCATAGAAGGGGAGGCGGCCCTTGGGAACCCCCCTCACACACACGTTCGCAGCAGTGGCTGCTGGGTTGTGTTGATCCTGCCCTCCACAAACGGACAGGGAGGGAAGCCCAGATTGAGTAAAGTTATTTATTCAAAGCTAGAGTGCCTCTGAATAGGGGGGCTCCACTCCATGGCCATACAGATCCGGGATGGGGAAACCTCAGGCCCCGGGAGGCTCAATGTGGCCCTCAAGGTCCTCTCCACATGGCATCGCCCCCCCCCCCCCCCGATTTGCACCCCACCTTTTCTCGCACAGCCGGCAGCAGGGCGTTGAAGCAGGTGCCCAGGAAGACGCCGCCTCCGAAGGAGTTGCAGACGGAGATGATGCGCTGGGAGCGCTCTGCCTTCTCGCCGTCGGTGGCAATGAAGCGGACAGGCAGCAAGGACCCCCCCAGCATCAGCACAAAGACCCCCACCAGGGACAGCACCTTGGTCACCAGGAGATTCATGGTGGCGTGGTGCCCGGGGGCATCTGTTAGGAGGGTGCCAGGGGCTCCGGGCGGCAGGCGTAGGGGGCGGCCGCCAAACCCATGGAGCTCTGCAAGGGGGGGATGAGAGAAAAACAGATGGGATTGAAACAACTTGGCAGTGAGACTGTGGAACTGACTGCCACAGGAGGGCCACCTTCCTGGATGGCTTTAAAAGAAAACGGGACACATTCCTTTGTTAATGCTGGAGGGTTTCAAATTTTACTATTCTGTTGCTGGGGCAACACAGTCAGATGGGTGGCATGAAATCATCATCATCATCATCATCATCATCATATAAAACGGAGGAGAGGGCTCTGGAGGGCTCCTAGCCAGGATGTTGATGACCTGCACCCACAGTCAGAGGCACCAATGCTTCTGAATCAGAGTTGCTGGAAACTGCAGGAGGGGAGAGTTGCTCTTGTGTTCGAATCCTGCTTGTGTGTTTCCCTTTTTGGAGAGGGATAATTCTGCGGTTTAATTTTCACTGTGGTTTATACCTTGTTAGCAGCTCTGAGAAACTCCTTTTTCTGGAGAGAAGGAACCAGGATGCAGGTTTTCCTGCAGCAACAAAACAGATCCTTTCTATAAATAGACAAATGATTACTCATGACTATTACAGCGGTACCTCAGTCTTTGAACGTATGTTGTTCCGGAAGACCATTCCGAGTTCTGAAATGTTCGAAAACCGAAAACTCAATAGCCAATAGCTAGGCCTCAGGATCTTGCACTCAGTGGAAGCCGCTTGTCATGTTCAACTTCCAAGGTGTGTTCGAAAACCAAAGCATTTACAGTTATACCTTGGGTTGCGAATGTGATCCATGTGGGAGGCACGTTCGCAACCCGCACACGCACACGCGTGACGCGATTCGGCGCTTCTGCACATGCGTGTGACGTCATTTTGTGCTTCTGCGCACCCGCAAGCGCCGAACCTGGAAGTAACCCGTTCCGGTACTTCCAGGTTCGGTGCAGTCCGCAACCAAAAATGCACAGCCTGCCGTGTTCGTAACCTGAGGTATGACTGTACTTCCGGGTTTACGGCATTCAAAAACCGAAATGTTCATCAACGGAGATGTTTGAAAACCGAGATACCACTGGATTATTATTATTATTATTATTATTAAAATTTGTACACCTCCCTAGATCCAGTTCACAACATCACATTTCAGTATAAGAAACACAAAAGACAATAAAAATAAGAAGAAAAACAACCTAATAGCCCCCATACTACTACTAAACTCTTGTTTATGTAAAATGCTTTAAAGCAGACTTTTGGGGCTGCTGCCCTCAAGACACAGGAAAAACACACCGGCAGTGAAATATTTGCCAAGGTTCAATTCAGCTCAATGCGCCAGTTGGAACAGTAAGAACTCAATCAGCTAGTATGGCAGCACCTAGACTTTAGAACTCCCTGCCTCTTGATATCAGGCAGGCATCTTCCCATTTAGTCCAACCTGTTCGGATGCTTGGAAAGGGGGGGGGGATTTGAATCTGTTTTAGTACTTGAAACAAAGTTTTGCTTCATTTAAAGCTTGCGTATTTTTCTTGATTTTACGGCGTTATTATTTTCTAAACTGCTTTGAGGTTTGTTTGTTTTTAACTATCAAGATGTGTATAAATTTGACTAAATAAATAAGCAATTTCATAAAAAGAATGTATCAGTAATAACTAGTTATTATGATGACTGTTTCATTAATAGGCTTCCTGTCAGTATTCTTATTATTATGTTTTTATCCTTGATGTTCTGTAATGTGTTTTTAATGTGGAACACCACCTGGGATCTTCTGATAAAGGGCAGTATATAAACTGAAATTATTATTATTATTATTAATATGACATCTTCAAGGCCAACCCCACAAAGAATAGATCGCGATACTCTATCCAGGGTGTATGGGACGCGGGTGGCGCTGTGGGTAAAAGCCTCAGCGCCTAGGGCTTGCCGATCGAAAGGTCGGCGGTTCGAATCCCCGCGGCGGGGTGCGCTCCCGTTGCTCGGTCCCAGCGCCTGCCAACCTAGCAGTTCGAAAGCACTCCCGGGTGCAAGTAGATAAATAGGGACCGCTTACTAGCGGGAAGGTAAACGGCGTTTCCGTGTGCGGCTCTGGCTCGCCAGAGCAGCGATGTCACGCTGGCCACGTGACCCGGAAGTGTCTCCGGACAGTGCTGGCCCCCGGCCTATAGAGTGAGATGAGCGCACAACCCTAGAGTATGTCAAGACTGGCCCGTACGGGCAGGGGTACCTTTACCTTTTTATCCAGGGTGTAATGCAAGAGAGCACCAATAATACTAATATTTAGAAAAGCAGAGAATCACTTGGCGCTCTAAGAAGACTTAAGAGCAGAGTCACATACTTTAAAGCACATTCACATGGCTTCCCCCTTGCAGAAGTATCCTGGGAATTGTAGTTAGTTTGTTAAGGGTGCTAGGAAATGCAGCTCTGCGAAGAGACACTACAGCTCCCAAGAATCTTTGGCAAGGGGGATTTCATGCTTTGAAGGCACGGAGCGGATCTATGCTCACAAATGCATTTCATTGTTATTCCTGGGTTTCTCCTTCCTTGGAGGTCTTGAATAATAATAATAATAATATTATTATTATTTATACCCTGCCCACCCCAGCCAGAGCCGGGCTCAGGGTGGCTAACACTAGTAAAATTACAGTAAAAACATAAAAGGAAAAAAAACTAATTTAAAATACAGGTTAAAATGCAATTTAAAATGTAGCCTCATTTTAAAAGTAACTCATAGATCAAAACCATAAGGGGAGGGAAAAATAAGGGTCAGACTGAGTCCAAACCAAAGGCCAGGCTGAACAGCTCTGTCTTGCAGGCCCTGCAGGGCCCTGGTCTCATGAGGCAGTGCATTCCACCAGATCGGGGCCAGTACTGAAAAGGCCCTGGCCCTAGTTGAGACCAATCTAAATTTAAACAGTTTGGGCAGCCCAGTCAGGGATCCTTGATCTGTGATCCCTGCCTTGCAGGCAGCTGGACTTGGATGCCTTTTGGCTGACCCTCCCAACCCTACAATTCTATGATTCATTGGAGGTTTTTTAACAGAATTTGGATGGACCTCTGTTGGGAATACTTTAGCCATGTGATTCCTGCATTGCATGACCCTTGGGGGAGCCTGTTGCAGGAATTTATGTATAGGTTGGGGGGGGGGTTGCCCCTCCAGCAGATATCACACACATGCAGCCCACTACCAAAATCAGCACAATCACTTTTGTGACTTTTGTGATTTGTCCCCACAAAACACTTTATCACAATTTCTTCCTATCTATTCAAAGGGCCTTTGCTGTGTGATACCAAATGTAACAATTCACTGATAAATGTATCTATGTACTGGCTCACTGGGAAAACTTTAGAAATTCATACAGACATGTGAGCTCAGCTCCTCAGCAGCCCCTCTGCCTGAGTGATAATCCCTGGCCTCCTGATACCTGAGTGCCAGACAGGTGGCCATCCCAGAAATAAGAAACCCAGATGAAGACAAAAGGGTGTGATTAACTTGGCAGAGAAACAGAGAAATGTAAATATCTCTTTTGTTTCACTTGATGGGTGTTTGGTGGAGGGCAAGGGAAACCATGGGGCAGGGTCCAGGATACTCAGATTACTGCCCCCAGACCTCCCCTTTCATGATGTAACCGTGATGTAGTTGGGGGGGGGTGTAACATGGGGATTAGCAGCTAATAAAAGTTTGGGTGCTCTTTTGTTTGGGGCTTCCATCTTGTTCCACCTGGTGGCAGGTGGGAGTCCTGTCGCGAGGGTCTTCAATAAAGACCAAGCCTTCTGGCTCCTGTTTTGCTCTGCTATTCCTGGCTGGTGTCCTTGTTTTTTTGTCCAAGGGAGCCCTCAGATTTCTCCGTTAACAGTCCAAATCTAGGATCCTACAATTCACTGGCAGTTTTTAAGCAGAGTTGGGATGGCCACATGTTGGGGATCCCTGTTTTGCAGGGGTCAGACTGGGTGCCATTATTATTATTATTATTATTATTATTATTATTATTATTATTAAGTTACGCCCTGGATAGAGTACCACAACCTGCTCTTCATGTCCTTGAGACAGTTCAAAGATGATGATGATGATGAAGTTCTGACCCCTCCAAACCACACAAGCTGGCAAGCTCTCTCCCTCTCCTTTGTTGGAGGCTGTTCAGCAGAGGTCCGTCTGCTGGCAATCCTGCAGCCCTGCGACTGCTTTGTGCCCAAGTGGGGGCTGGACTGGATGGCCCCTGGCGGCCCCTTCGATTGCACAACCCTATGCAATAGCCTGCTATTATGACGATTATCACTGCTGTTCTTCTTCCTCCTCCTCCTCCTCCTCCTCTCATGCCCCACACCCCGACGGCGCATCCCTGGCCGCAGTTGGGCAAAGCCATTTGCAGACCCAAGCGGCTAGTCCTCATGGAGGCGGCGACGGGGAGGAGCCCCGCCCCCTGGCGCCCAGGCCCCGCCCCCTCCGGCAGTCCTGGGCGCCGGGCCCCCGGGGGGTGCGGGAGCCCCCTCTCCTCTTCCTCCCCGCCCCCTCCTCACCTGCGCGGCCGCTTCCCGTCCTTCCGCCTTCCGCCCCTTTCCCACCTCGCCCGCCTGCCTTGGCAACCGCGGCGAAGCGACGCCTATTGGCTGCCACTGACGTCATGGCGGCGCCCGTTGGCTGAGCAACCCGCCCGTCCGCTATGGACCCCGCCCCTTAGGCGGGCCTTTCCCTCCCTCTCGCCCCGCCCTCCCACAGTCGCCTTTCTGCTGTGCAGCAAGTAAGGGTGTCCTCCAACCTTCAGGGAAGTGGCTGTGCCTGCCGAAGGGCGGCCGGCGCGAATCAGCGGCCGCGACATGCCTGGTTCCGGCGACTTTTGCGTGTGCTGGGAGAAACCCGCCCGCCCGTTGGCTGAGCAGCCCTGTTCGGTAACGCTGATTGGCTGAAGCGGCGGCCGATTGGCCTCGGGTTCAGGAAAGTGGTCTACCCATTAACGGAATACAGCGAAGAAGGGTTTTACGGTCAACTCACGAGAAATATATAGGAGAGCTGTCCAATTAGCGCTTCCTTCTTTACGGAAGGCTTTTAGGGGATGCCCCTCTGAAAGGGGAAGGCGGGAGGGGGGCGTGTGGTGCTTGTGTAATACTTTACAATGAAGGGGGGGGCTTCCTGCTACACTAAGATTCCTAGGAATATCTATTTGTTTGTTTGAATATATATGTTTTATATTAATTTATAGTCTGTTCTGACCAGGAGCCATGAGATAAATAAAACCTCCAGGTCAATAGGCAGTCTACCTCGGAATAATTTGAACAGATAAGAAATCAAGATGAGTCAGATACTTGGCAAATATTTAAAGAAATACAACAATCAGAGAAGCTTCCAAGTGGGGTTAGATATAGGAGCAGCAGTTAAAAATAAGCAGAAGAGGGATGGTAATTAAGGAGATGCAGCTAAATAAGGACTAAGTTAGAACCCACCCACCCCTGAGGGATGTGTGTGGAAGCCAAAGAGTGTAAGATAAACAATGACAATTGTATAACGGATGTATTAAGATGTGTAAAATGCATTTAAAATCACACACCCACACAGAAGTGGACAGGTTGGTGCTCCATGGCAGTGGGGGGAGAGACTCCATCAGGCAAGGCCTTCTTCCACCTGCCTTGCCCCACCCCCCAGTCTCTGCTTCTCATTTTGTATTGTATTATGTTGTGCACTGTGGTTTGCTGCTGTTTATTGATTGGAGTTTAGAAATTACTTATTGTAACTGTTGAGTGGATTTCTGTTTAATTCTGAAATGCTGATATTTAATAATATTCTATATTGTTTTAATGAATGTTGAATGTTATTTTATTTGCATATTGTATATTGCATTATGCATATTGCCTTATTTATATGTTAGCCACTCTGAGCCTGGCTTTGGCTGGGGAGAGCGGGATACAAATAAAATATATTATTAAAAAATATATTATTGGCATCCAGAAGGTTCCAGGTTCAATCCCAGGCAGCGTCTCCTGGCAGGGCTGCAAATCCCCTTTGCCTGACGCCCTGGAGAGCCACTGCTGCTGCCAGCCAGTGCTGACGACACCAAGCTGGATGGCTCAAGGGCCTCACTCTGTCCCAAAGAGCACCCTGTGTTAGGGGGGCAGGGATGCAGCTCAGCAGGATCCGCACAAAGCTTATAGCTTTTCTACAACCTCCTATTCCTGGAGCCAGTTTAGAGAAAAGTTTGCCTAAAGCAAAGGAATGAACGGTCATTTCCAAATATTTTGGAAAAAGGTCACCCCAAAAGCAATAAAGCGATTTTTGCCTAGGGAACTGCATAATGTATTATGTCATATGCATAGCATGCATACAGGAAAAAACAGAGATTGCAGATTTTCTAATACTAGTACAACATTTTCTACGTTGCACAACCCACTTTACTGCTTACAATCAAGCGAAGTTGCAGCTGGTCTTTGTTTCTGCTGCAGGAAGCAAAATGTTCCCATACCACTTTGCTTGCGCCTTATGCGCACCAATCCCTTCTTGGGATCTGGAGGACGGATAGCTCCTGAGAGCCAGTGTGGTGTAGTGGTTAAGAGTGGTGAACTCCTAATCTGGGGAACCGGGTTCGCGTCTCCGCTCCTCCACCTGCAGCTGCTGGGTGACCTTGGGCCAGTCTCACTTCTCTGAAGTCTCTCAGCCTCACTCACCTCACAGAGTGTTTGTTGTGGGGGAGGAAGGGAAAGGAGCATATGAGCCGCTTTGAGACTCCTTCTGGTAGTGATAAAGCGGGATATCAAATCCAAACTCTTCTTCTTCCTGCTTCCAGGGATTCTCCCAAATCCGCAAGGCTTTTTTGCAAGGTTTCAACATTTCTGACAAGTTCTTGAAATGATTTTCATGGAGTAGTGATGTTACATAGTACAGTGATTCCAACTGTTCCTTTTGGGGTCCATTTTCAGTGCCTTTCAGAGAAAAGTTCTGATACAGGTTTGGTTTTTTTACAGGAGTAAAAGAAGTTATAACCCTAATCCACATACCCTGCTTGCAAAAAGGGTTGTGTCCTGGCAGCTTCCCCAAATGGGGCTGGGAAGAGGCAAGGCAAGGCTCTCCTCCGATCCCTGCTTAATCCCCACCCCAAGACATCACCACCAAACAAAACCCCCATGAGGACTGGCACCTTTCTTTTCATTTAACGCAGGAATAGAGCCCAGGGCCCATCTGCAGCTTCCCCATGAAGGGAAGAGAGTGCCCAGGGGGCCACTGCCAGTCAGAGCAGGCAGCATCAGACAAGTTGGGGAGAAAGAAGCATTGATTGGGAGGTGGCCTGGGTTTGGACTAGATGACCCCGGGGTCCCTTCCAGCTCTACAGAATGGTCAGTTAAGAGCTCCCAGTTTAGGGGCAGTCTATCTTGAAGCACCGGTTCCTGGGAAGCAGCAGCTCCTTCCTGCCCTCTCTCCAAACTGGGCTGTTCCCAGTTGAAACCAGGATGCGGAGCGAGGTGGAGCCGCCTCTGGCTCTGAGCCAGGTGTTCGCTGGATTTTTAAAAAGGGCCGGGTCAGAAGGGATTCCAAGAACCACCTAGTCCAACTTTTCTGTGGCTAAGAAAAGGACGATCCTTCCTCCCAGAAGGAAACGTGGTTGCTCCTTTTCATGGATGCTGACTCGCCTCCTGCAACTTGCAGAGGGCTGGGCTGGAGGACCTCTGGGGTTCCCTCCCAACTCTGCAGCTGTCAGTTGCTGCTCATTCTTTTCCTTGTGACTTTTCTCTGCAACCTCCCCCCACACTGTCCCCTGCACCAAGTTGTGCTTTTAATATTTCATTGGGAGCTGCCCAGTCTGGACACAGGAAGGCCAACTTGGAATTAATTGTTCACGTGTTCAGCAGATTACTTTTAATTATGCTCATGTGCGTTTACCAGATGGCTGGTTTTTCATGTGTAATCAAAGAAGTTATAACTTTGTTGTTGTTGTTTAGTCGTTTAGTCGTGTCCGACTCTTCGTGACCCCATGGACCAGAGCACGCCAGGCACCTCTGTCCTCCACTACCTCCCGCAGTTTGGTCAAACTCATGCTGGTAACCTCAAAAACACTATCCAACCATCTCGTCCTCTGTCGCCCCCTTCTCCTTGTGCCCTCCATCTTTCCCAGCATCAGTGTCTTCTCCAGGGAGTCTTCTCTTCTCATGAGGTGGCCAAAGTACTGGAGCCTCAGCTTCACGATCTGTCCTTCCAGTGAGCACTCAGGGCTGATTTCCTTAAGAATGGATGCGTTTGATCTTCTTGCCGTCCATGGGACTCTCAAGAGTCTTCTCCAGCACCATAATTCAAAAGCATCAATTCTTCGGCGATCAGCCTTCTTTATGGTCCAGCTCTCACTTCCATACATCACTACTGGGAAGACCATGGCTTTAACTATACGGACCTTTGTTGGCAAGGTGACATCTCTACTTCTCAAGATGCTGTCTAGGCCTGTCATTGCCCTTCTCCCAAGAAGCAGGCGTCTTTTAATTTCGTGGCTGCTGTCACCATCTGCAGTGATCATGGCGCCCAAGAAAGTAAAATGTCTCACTGCCTCCATTTCTTCCCCTTCTATTTGCCAGGAGGTGATGGGACCAGTGGCCATGATCTTCGTTTTTTTGATGTTGAGCTTCAGACCATATTTTGCGCTCTCCTCTTTCACCCTCATTAAAAGGTTCTTTAATTCCTCCTCACTTTCTGCCATCAAGGTTGTGTCATCTGCATATCTGAGGTTGTTGATATTTCTTCCGGCAATCTTAATTCCAGCTTGGGATTCATCCAGCCCAGCCTTTCGCATGATGTATTCTGCATATAAATTAAATAAGCAGGGAGACAAAATACAGCCTTGTCGTCCTCCTTTCCCCTTCATGGATCACTGCCTTGCCGTGGCGAAGGGGCTTGAAGAACTCAGAGAAGCTATGAACTATGCCGAGCAGGGCACACAAGATGAACAGGTCATAGTGGAGAGTTTTGACCAAACGTGATCCACCTGGAGGAGGAACCGGCAAGCCACTCCAGTATCCTTGCCAAGAAAACTCCATGGACAAAGTTATAACTACATTCCCGCAAATTTATCTGATGCTCAATGCTGCCTCAAGAGACTGACATGAGTCCAGCCTAGTTGCTCAGTTTTAGAAAAGAATAGGCAAAGGTTATTACGCTCACTTCAGGAATGTCTGCTAGAGATCTTTCTGTGATATAAGAAGACATACATGAACTACGCTCACTTCAGGAATGTCTGCTAGAGATCTTTATGTGATATAAGAACACATACATGAACTACGCTCACTTCAGGAATGTCTGCTAGAGATCTTTATGTGATACAGAAACACATGCAGGCAGATTATGAGGACACAATGCCTCTCCTCTCTTATGTATTCCTGTACATAAATAAATAAATAAGGGTGAGACGTAGGGATCAGATGGGATTACCATGAGGAATTATAAAATATACATCAAGCCATCGTGTCCACGATGAAAGCATTGTGTTGACTGGGTTTGATATATTGACGATAATTTCTGATTAAATCCCATAAGATTCTACATTCATGCCCTTTTGACTCTACTGCCCATTTTTCTCTCCTCACATGTATCCTGGGCCATAAAGACAGTGGGCAAGTTTCTTTGATGCAGGATGTTAATCTTAGGGCCTGGAAATAGTTTCACAGGAAGGTGATAAAGATGCCTACCTCCTTGCCATCCTTCCATCCTCTCTTCTTTACTCCTCTTTGTGATCTCCGGAGTTTATCTAGTCCTCTTTTATTTACTCTCAGATTATGTATGCATGCTCAGAGTAGCAGTCTTTGTAGTTAAAAGAATTTCTTTTGATCTAACTTTTCCCCCAGGTGGGTTTGTTTAAATGCTCAGAGGAAATCTGATTGGTTCTTACGAACACTCTGTAAAAAGTTCTTTTGTGAATAAAACGGCCTGGGCTGCGGGGATCTGACGGACAAGCACAGAGAGACACGATTATACGCACCCTTCCCAGAGTCTTGCTGGTTCAAGCCTCTGTGTGTATTCTAATTAATCAGGGTTCAATCCTTCCTTTGCGAACGCAACAAGAACAGTTTCAGGTTAAGTACGGACCTCCGGAACGAATTAAGTACTTAACCCGAGGTACCACTGTAATTAATTATCATAATTATTAATAATAATAATTCCCTGTTTTAGGTTAGACGGGGGCGAATTGAGAGGGGGACAACAGCAAGCAACAGTGTCCAAAGGATTTTATTTTCTACGTTAAAAAAAGGAAAACGGAAACAGTGCCAATTTCTTTAATAATAATAGTAATTTAAAAAAAAAAACATTTTGAAGGAATCCAAAGAAAAGCTCTTAGGGGGTGGCGGAGGGAGGTCTCTGAACACCTTTCCCCCTTTTAACCCCCCAGGGATCATTTATTCCCAACAAGGCATCTCAAAAATTGTCAATGCCCCCTTTTTTGAGCACCCCCTTCTCCAGATGTGGGGTACCAAGGAGGTGGGATAGAACGGCAAGTTTCTGAGTGCCCATTTGCCCCCACCCCTAATCCTGAAGAGGGTCTGCGGAAGGCGGGTTGCAGGCTGGGCAAACCAGGAGCAGAAAAGTGGGGTTGGGGGTATCGCTAGAGACCCCCAACTGTAAGAGGAAGCCCTGACCTGGCCTTGCAGCAGGGAGAGGAAGAGAGGGTCCTCTTTTCCGCTGAGCCACTCATCTTTAGAAATCAGACCCTGTTTCTAGAAATGCAGCTTGGGGGTGCGCATTTATTCGAATTGGGGGTGGGAGGCAGGAAGCTTGTCTGTCCATCTATCCCAGAGACCTTGTAAAATATCGAGGGCAACCCCCCCCCCTTGCAAAGCAACTTTCTTGGCACCGGATTCATGGCGACCCTCCGTGGGGCAGGTGGGGGTGCTCAAGGGCGACGCCCCGGGGGCATTCACACACCCTTTCCTACACTAAAGCCAACTCAGCCCCCCCAAGACAAATTTCCTTTTGCTAAGCTCACAAACATGCAAGAATCCCCCCAAATCCCCCCTCCTAATATTTGAATTAAAAACCTTCTGGAAGCCAAAAGGGGGGCGAGACGTTGCTAACCTGTGCTCCCTCCACAAAGAGATCTACGCATATCGCCATGATCTTTTAAGAAAGAGAGGAAACTAAGAATATCCTATTTTTCACCTTAGCTGCAACTTCCCAAAGTCATGGCCCCCCACCCTGCAAAACACACATGATCCCATGCAAAAATCCCTCTCCCCCCCCCCCCCGGTTTTTGCCCTGCGCTAGAGATCCCAGACGAAGGCACCAGAGAGGAGCCTGGCAAAGGGAGAAAGAAACAGAGACAACAACCCAGGGAGGTGGACACAGAAATCCTTTTTTTTGGGGGGGGGGGTTGGTTTTTTTTTGCAAAAATAAAGAAAGAGAGAGGGTTTGCTGCCCCCCCCCCCGCCCCCAGAGAAGGCCGTGGTTCTGGAGTGAGGCTTCTTCACTGGAAACGTTGCATCTCCCCGGGAGAAAATGGGATTTAAAAACTGCCGCACCAGTCGTGGATCCTCCCGGGGGTCTCAAGGGGGGCAGGAGGAAGAAGAGGAGGAGCAGGAGGAGGAAGGGGAGACTACTGGGGTGGGAGGGGCTGCCTCTCTAACATGCAGGTTCGGGGGTCCCCCACAACCCCCCCATTCCTGCTCCCCTCCCCTCCCCCCCGCACTCCATGATGAGCAGGAGAAACAGCAACACAAACATGGCTTTTCCAGTTTCAAATCTTCTTTCCTGTCCAGCCGAGGAAGGAGGTCATCTTCTGACAAAGGGCACCCCTGGAAGGAAAGC
The DNA here is from genome assembly GCF_964188315.1 of Podarcis muralis. NCBI lineage: Eukaryota > Metazoa > Chordata > Lepidosauria > Squamata > Lacertidae > Podarcis > Podarcis muralis. The sequence goes on along the minus strand of NC_135672.1, from coordinate 812,763 downwards.
AGGTGGTTTTGTTCTTTAAAAAGGGACATGCCCCATAGAACCGAAGAATCCGGATAGACTGCCTCTGGAGCTGGAGGCTCCACATGTACAGGAACGGAGCCCAGACTGTTGGCTGAGGCCCCAAGGGGATCCATCCAGCCCAGCTTCCTGTTCTTGGAGTGGCCAGGCTTCCCAGCCTTTGGATCAGGCCAAAAGGGGCTCATCTGGCCAGGCCTCCTGTCCTTGCAGGAGTCTGGATAGACTGCCCCTGCACCTGGAGGCTCCACAGTAAGAACCTGGGTGCCGCATCAGGTGCAAGGGGGCGCATCCAGCCCAGCTTCCTGTCCCCACACTGGGCAAGCGCTCCATAGGACCTAGGAGCCCAGGTAGACTGCCTCTGGAGCTGGAGCCTCCACAAGAAGCCCAGCGGCTGCTGCCACATCAGGCTGTCTGCTCCTGCGCCTGATCATTTTCCGGGAACACCAGAGACCATCTCACCCTGCGACAGCTAGCACGTCAGCCCCCCCCCACCCCCCCGGAGCCCCGCACAAGGTCCCCAGCACACACCTTCCGACCCGCCTCATTCCTGCTGCTCCTCGTTGCTGGCGCTGGGCGTCCGGCTGCGGATCTGGCTGCGCAACTGCTCAATGAGTTCCGGGTTCTGCTGCTGCATCTGCTGCGCAAATTGCTGGCCCCTGCAGAGGGAGAGAGGCACGTCAGGGAGGGCCCCTGGTCAGGATGCCGGGCATTTTCCCGCTGCAAAATGCGCCAGAATATCCAGGCAATCTGTTCAATTTAATAAATTCATAGCCGGCCACCTGCCCCGGGGTCTTCGAAAGATTTAATAACCTCAATAAATCCATAGCCAGGAGACTCTGCGCAACTTGAATTCCCTACTGAAGGGTAAAGAGTTCATACCACAAATGCAGGCAGAGACTCTGCAATATTGTGGCTTGAATTCGGGGACACCACCTGCCAAAATATTTGAATGGCAAGCATGTATTTGTGGTCAAATTATTAAAAGGTTCATCTGATAAAAATAGATTTAAAAATAAAAGGGGAGAACGGAGCAGCAGTTCTCCAAGAGTGGCAGGAAGGTTCAGGGGCAAACCAAGAAACATTTTTTTATTTTATTTTATTGATTTATATACCACCCTTCGTCATAAGATCTCAAAGCATTTCCCATTCAAACATTTCAGTCCAGGGAACTACCAAAATCATGTTTTCATTTGCAGAATATGGATGGATATCTTTTCAAAATTAAGACTATCTTCACTGTTTTACCCAATGCATATCTTACCAATAAAAAAGACTGGTTGGTGCAAGCAAGTTTTTGTTCTGCAAATGCGGCCCGGAGAAAAAAGTTTGGGCGTGGGACTGGGACCTGGGAGAGACCAGGGTTCAGATCCCGCCCACTTGGACTCGGGGGCCAGCCGCTACCTCTCAGCCTAGCCAACCTCGCAGGGTTGCTGTGAGGGGGATTAAATGAGGAGGGGGGGGAGAACCAGCTGGAGATCCTTGAGAGGAAAAGCAGGGAGGCAGGTGCAAGGCTGCTGTTGCTCAGAGCCAGGAGGGGAGAGGACCCCCCCCCAGGCCTTTCTACTCACGCTTGGATAAGGCTGGCGAGGTCATTGGGGGACGCGCTCGCTCCTGGCGCTGCCATGGGGTTGGTGCCACCCGAGATCATCCCAGACATCCTTCCAGCAAAGAGGGCAGGAGAAAAGAAAAGAGGTCATTGTCACAGGTTGCGAGAGTCGGAAGGGTTCCCCCAAAGGTCATCCAGCCCAACCCCCGGCAAGGCAGGGAGCGCAGCAATCCTCGGAGACTCTTCTGAATGGCAAGTTGGCTCTCCTTCCAGCAATTCTGAAATCTGCAGGGACCCTGCCATTCGGGGGTGTCAGAAGAAGCTTTAGAAAAAGACCCCCCCACCCCTTCCCTAAAAATCAGGTGTTTCCCATACTTACAATTGCTGTACCTGTGGATTGTTCATCAGGTTTGATGCCTGTTTTAATATATTTTTAAAAGAGAAAAGTGGAGGGGAGAGAAAGAGAGAGTGGTTGGGGAGTCTTCTTTTTACTATTAAATTTTTATTATGAATTCTGTCTTTTTTCTATTGCAGTTTTATGTTTTGAAGTGCCCTGAGATCTATGGTTAGAGGGCAGCATACAAATTTTAACAACAACAACAACAAGCTCCTTATTCCTCCAATAAATCAAAACACCAGCTCAGGAAGCAGGGCTAGACTCACCATGCTCATGAACCCGGGGTTGTTGAGCAAGCCGGCTAAGTCGAAGCCTCCAGCACCTCCTGTCTGAAAGGCAAACAGAACCGTAGAGTCAGAAGGGACTGCCAAGGCTCATCTAGTCCAGCCCCCCGCAAAGCAGGAACCTTTTGCTCAGTGTAAGAGCAAAAGGAGGATTTACACACCACTGTTTCCTCCTAGGAGCTGAAGGTGGTGTGCAAAGTTCTCCCCCTCCGTTGACATCCTTGCCATGACCCCGCAAGGCAGGTGAGTCTGAGAGGTGGCGATTTGCACCCTGGCCTCTCCCCGTTTAATCCTCACAGCCACCCTGCAAGGGAGGCCAGACCAAGAGAGGCAGCGGCTGGCCCCCTAGGTCACCTGGAGGCTCTATGGAAGAGGGTGGGGGGGTGAACACCAGTCCCTCGTGGGTCCTGGCCCAGGTGCTCTAACCACTGCACCACTGCTGCCTCTCCTTCTCACCGGGCTTGGAGCCTCCTTCATTTTCTGCTCCGTGACTTTGAGGTTGGACTTGTATGTCTCGTTATCTGGGTCAAGCTCCAGAGCTTTTCTGTAGTAGACAACGGCATCCGAGAGTTTGTTCAGGCTCGACAGGGCTAAGCTGGGAGCAGGAGGCAGAGAGAGAGAGAGAGAGAGAGAGAGAGAAGGTTGCCTGACAGAGAAGGAGCACCCTGAGGTCCAAAAGCCGTTCCCTGGCTTCTCCCTTACAGGCCACATCCTGGGTCCCCCACTTAGGCTGGAGGGGCCAGTGGGGAGGGGGAATTACCTCTCCCACCCCACCTTCCGCCCCCCAAGATGCTCACCCCATCCTGCCATAGGCCTTGCTGTATTTGGGGTCGATGTGGATGGCTTGCTCGCAGTCCCGGACGGCCCCGGTGTAGTTCCCCAGCTTGCTGTAAGCGGCAGCCCTGCGGAGGAGAGAAAGAAAGATGCTCAGCGCTCACACAAATGGCACCCTAGAATCATGGCATTGGAGGGGACCTTGAGGGCCATCTAGCCCAACTCCCTGCTGTCCCATGTGGAAATCGAACCCGCAACCCTGGCATTCTCAGCACCACACTCTAAGCAATGGAGCCCTCCAGGCTGACAGGAAGGGGGAATATAGAGAGAAACAAACATACAGAGAACATTACACACACACACACACCCCTACAAAAGTGGAGAAAGAAAGATCTGCCCATCCCCCACCAGCTCACCGATTGCAATAGTAAACTGCATTGGACGAATTCAACTCAATGGCTTTCCCATAGAAGGAGACGGCACTTTCAAAGTTTTCCGCCTTCATCTGCTCATTTCCTATTGAGAACAAGAAAATCCTAGAGTTGGAAGGGACCCCGAGGGTCATCCAGCCTAACCCCCTGCAAGGCAGGAATCTCCGCTAAAGCATTCAGAGCACCACTATCGATGCTTTTTTTTCTAGAAAAAGAGGTGCTGGAGCTCACGATGAAGTAGTTTCAGTAAGTGCCACACTTTTTAACCAAAAGAAAGAGGTGCAGTACTGCAGATCCTTGAGAACCGCCTGGAAAAAAGCACTGAGGATGAGGGTGATGATCCCTGGCAGGCCCTCAGCTGCGGGGCTCCCTCCCCATGGAGACGGGCCTGGCCCCCTCACTGTGCGGCAGCCTGGCTGGAGCTGGCATGGAATGCCCGGAGGGAGGGTCTCACCTTCGGCCTTCAGCCTTTCTGCCTCTGCGGCCTCTTCTTCTGAGGGGGTGACCGGCTCTGAGGGGGGTGGGCTTGGCTGTGGCTCCTGAGGCACACCAGGGCAGAAAGAGAGAAGAAAGTCAGAGCTCAGGAGGTGCCTGCCCAAAGGACCCTTCTTGGGGCAGGCAGGATCACCAGGAGGGTCCCCCAGCGCTCATCCAATCCAACCCAGTCATGCTGCCACTACAGACTACCTGCTCCCCCCACCCAGTCTCCCCCCACCCAGCCAGCAACACCGCCTGCAAAGACACCCCCTTCTCCCCTCCTCTTGCTCCCACAAACACCTACCTTTGCTGCAGCAGCTTCGAAAATCTCCGGCAGGGTCTGGGACAAGGCGAGGCTGCGGTCGTCTGTGGAGACACCAAACGCTGTCTCGAGGCACTGGATGGCGACTGCAGGAGAGACAAAGGGCCCCGTTAACCCTGCTCCCCTCATTTACGGCTCCACAGGGAGGCGGGGGTCGGTGGCAGGACACGTTTCTGGCATGCAGAAAGTCCCAGGGTGGCAGAGACACTCAGCTTCCACTCTTAAACGCCTGTGCCCACTCAGCAAAGACAAGCCTGGATGGGCAGGGTATAAATAATAAAATTATGATGACGGTTATTATTAATCAAATTTGCATCCCGCCCTGCAAAACAGTCCACTTTTAAGGAAGCAGCGGTGCCGCGTTGTGTGTTTTAATGGATTAGATCGATCGATCGACAGCTACATAGATGTAGTTTCAATTTCAACGATGTTTGATCACTTTTTAATTTGTTAATTTGTTGGAAGCTGCCCAGGGTGGCTGGGGTAACTGAGTCAGATGGGTGGCATATAAATAATAAATTTGTTGTTGTTGTTTTCCTTTGTTTTTAGCAGTTTCTGTTTTATCTGCAAGCTGCCTTGTGTCCTGTCGTGGCAAAAGGCAGGATATAAATTATTATTATTATTTTTAAGAGTCAAATGTTGGGCGAGAAGGTTGGGCCAAAGGGGCCCCGAGGCCTACACAGGAAAACATAGAATCAAACTGAGCTTTTTCCAGCTCCCATTTGCCCATCCTCCCCCCCACCTTCCAGGCTCTCCTGGGCATCGGGTGAGAGTCCGCCATGATGCAGCTGGTCCAGGAGGAACTGGATGATGGAGAAAGCCAGGCGCCTCTTCTCGGCCATGCTGGGGCTCCAGGGAACTCCTCTCGGCGGCTGGAAAAGAACAGCAGCACACAAAGGGTTAACGGTCAGCATTCAAAATCTGCCAGGTCCAACTGGGGCCACAGGGAGATCTCTGGGCACCAGGTTGGCGATGGGCATCTCCGTCTGGCTGGCCCCTAAGCGGTTCAGCAGAAGAGCTCATTTCTATCCCCATGGTTCACCCCCTCCTCCATTAATCCCTACAACGACCCTGCGAAGGAGGCGAAGAGGTTGTGACTGACTCCAAGGTCACCCAGCGAGCTTCATGACGGAGTAGGGATTTGAACCCTCATCTCCCAGGTCCCCGTCCGACATTCTCACCATTACACCCTCACTGGCTTGCAAGTAAATAAATACAGTGGTACCTCAGGTTACCTCACTTCTGCAAGTAAATAAATACAGTGGTACCTCAGGTTACAGACTCCACTAACCCAGAAATAGTACCTCAGGTTAAGAACTTTGCTTCAGGATGAGAACAGAAATTGTGTGGCAGCAGCGGGAGGCCCCATTAGCTAAAGTGGTACCTCAGGTTAAGAACAGTTTCTGGTTAAGAAGAGACCTCCAGAACGAATTATGTTCTTAACCCTAGGTTAGAGGAGTTTGTGACCCAAAGTACCACTGTATGGGGAAAGCCAAATGTCTTCCTTTCTCGCAGATATGGTCACGCTGTAGAACTGACGGAAGGTTTGTCTGTTCGCATTGGGATGCCTCTTTGGAAATCATCTCCAGATTCTGCAGGGCAGCTCCCCAAATCAAGGAGCAAGTTGTACCTCTGGGGTTGGATCCTGTCAGGTGACATTTTGGATCAAGACTCGGGACTGCACCACTCTAATACACACTGATTTCAACCCCTGATTTCAAAACAGTGCTGATTTTTAACCGCTGGTGCAAAGACTGAGCTGATTTTAAGCCACTGATTCCAAAACTGCACTTATTTTAAAGCCCACTGATTTTGAGTACTGATTCCAGAACCATGCTGCTTTTAATAACAATAATAATAATAATAATTCATTTTTTTTACCATGCCCATCTGGCTGGGCTTCCCCAGCCACTCTGCGGAAATCAATTTCAAAGTGCACTAATTTTAACCACTGACTCCAAAACCACCACACTTTTTAAAAACTGATTCCAAAGTGCACTGATTTCACCACCGATTTCAAAACTGCCCTGATTTTTGCTTGTTTGTTTCTCAGAATTGCTGAGGCCATATCATCTATCCTGCTCCCCGCTCCAGTCTAGGGAGAGGGTCTTGCCTGGAGCGTCTCCCCCACCCCAAGCCCCCTCCAGCCCATGGGCGGTGCTGCATCAATAAAAGCAGCCATGCTGCCTCACCGCTCCCCAGAAGCCAGGGAGACCCTCCTCACAAGGGAAGGGGTCTGCACAGGGGTCCCTCCAACACCTCGACCTTCTCGGATGGGCACCCAGAAAGGCAGGCTTTGCAGCCCCCCTGTCTCATGGGATTTGGGGGGCTTTTGTTGAAGGAAGGAACATAGCATAAAGTGAAACAGTGAAAACTGGGACCTCATGGTTTCTCACAGGGGGTTTGGCTGGACAGGCATGCATCCAACAGGCACGTCCTTCTCTCCCCCCCCCCATGTACCACGTGGAGATGCAGGCATGGGAAAGGGCTGCACCTGCTGGACTTCTGCCTGTTCTGCCCCCCCCTCCATTATGTTCTGGGGAAGGGGAAAGGATGCCCCCCTCCGCGCCCCAACTCTTTCTCCGGGGAGAGGGAGGACCTCAACAGGTACAGCCCGGGACACAGAGAGAGAGAGACCCCCGCCTCCCCCTCTCAAGGACCCGGCTGCCTCCAGGGCGGAGGAGGAGGAGGAGGAGGAGGAGGAAGGGGCAGCTCCCCACTTGCTTCGAGGCAGAAACCCAACCGGTACAGCACCCTGGCCACCAACCCCCCCCCCCCAAGCCTCAGGGCGGCCCCTTCCCCCTGGGAACAAAGGGGGCCCTTCCCCGGGACCCCCCCCCCACTCACCAGCCCTCCGTCGCCCCCCAGCAGCGCAGGAGCCAGCGAGTCCGCCTCCCCCGGGTGCGCATGCGCGGATGGGTCCCCTTCCCTTGTTCTCCGGCCTCCCGGCCCAACTGCGCAGGCGTGGCTGAGAAAGGACTGCGCCTGCGCTCTGGAGCAGTTTCCGCCAGTCGCCGACGCCCAACTCTCAGTTCCGCCGGGCAAAGCGCTCATGAAAGCGCATGCGCAAAGAGGCCCCTCGCTGCGCTCAGGAAGGCGCGCGCGAGAGTGACGTAACAGACTCTATCATCTCCAGCGCATTGCATTCCAGAGATAGATGAGAACAACTAGAGTGACACAACTCCTTGTCTGCATAGGGCGTTTTCGGGTTCACAGTGAAGAAATTCTCCTCCTCCTCCGAAGAGGGTACTCGGAGTTATAGCTCGGTGAGGGGCGAACTACGGTTCCCATGATTCTTTGGGGCGTGTACTTTAAATGCATGCTGTATGTATACACCGGTCTTGCTAGCTAGGGATGATGGGAGTTGTAGTCCCAAAACATCTGGAGACCCAAGTTTGTTAAGTTTGGGAAAGTGTATCAAAGTCCCGCTGAACACTTTCTTCAGACTGGGCACACCTCGGACTGCAGTTTTGTGGTTTTTAAGGGTTATTATATTTTTTAGAAAACATCCCAGGGCATCCCAGCAGCTCAAGCTGTGAGTTACAAGAGACTTGCTACGTTGTCCAATGTTTGCGGAAGACCAGGCAAGATGAAAACGAACTTGACACAAAGACATCAGATTCAGAAAAAAAAATTATTATTAAATAATACAAAGATTTTATCAAAACCACAGATTACTACTGGACTAAAAAAATGGGAAAACAATGGAAAAAGGCTTCAAATTCAGCATGTGCTATCTGATAAGTAGAACTTGATGAAAATGACTTTCAACATGTGATGGACATGTCCCCAAAGTAAAACACACACACACACACACACACACACACACACACACACAATGACCTATGAGGAACCAAAAATAATTAAATGCTAAGACACACATTTTTTTTTAAAAAAAACAACCTGAAGTAACCTGAAGTAATCTGTTTTGGCATTCTAACAACCCAATGAAAAACTGATTAATAAATGAAAACAGATTATTTGTAACCTAAAAAAATGTCAAAGATAGAGGAAAATCAACTAATATAGCAGGGATTCAGACTTGTTTTGCTGAACAGAAAGAAAGTGACTGTTTGGCTTTAAGGGAAGAAAGACAAAAGAAATACAAATGCAATTACTTTTTATAGAGTATTTAAATCACTGTTTGCATCCCCTCATTATCATTTGTGCTGTGGGAGAAAAGAAGGGACAAACACTTTGTTAATGGGGTTCACATATCCTGTAAAAAGGGGAAATTATTTCATGTGAGAAGTCTGTCAGGAAATGCTGTTCCTAAAATGCATAGGCATACACACACACACACACACACACACACACACAAAAACTGTTATAAAATTTAAATCCCATTGGGGAGGCAAACTACTCAAGAGAGGAACTCACAGTGGGAGTGCTTTGATATTTACCTGTGAAAAGAAATCGGCATGTCAAGACCTGAAACCTGGCAACCTCTTGACCCTTGATGGTCCAGTACCCAACCCCTTTGTCTTAATTAGCCCCTGGAGCAAAAGACTCATCAAGGATGATCTCCCCCAATGGTTCCAAGTTCCACACAAGGAAATTTGAATAGGTTTCTCCCCGCAGCACACTCTCCAAACCTCCTCTTCCCCCTCCTTCCTCTCTCTCTCTCTCTCTCTCTCTCTCTCTTTTAAGCTGATCTAGCCTCTGTGCATGTGCAGAGTTCATACTATTGAAAATGTTGCATCTTTTGGCTAAATTAGAATTTGAATAAGGGAAGGGAAGGGTAAGGAGTAGATTTTAAAAATAGGGTTAGATTTTAAAACAAAAAAGGAGAAACTCAGCAATTCAAGTATTCACCAAAGCTAGCAATTGCAGCCCAAGCAAAGGACTGCTTCCTTTATGTACAGGAAAGGGCTAATATCCCTCTGGCTATTCGCGGAACAATGCCACGCCCTTATATATGGGGAAAATAGCCAGAGAGTCAGAATTCATAGGATTTATTATTATTATTATTATTATTATTATTATTATTATTATTATTAAAATATTCTCAGTCATTCAGCCTCACCATTTGCAGACAAATTTTTCTGTCCTTTATTTACAGGATGGATGATTAAGGCTCATTCTACTTGACTATATGAATTTTTATGTGCTTAAACTTTGAATAGACTTTTAAGTTTGATTTTTGTAAATAATAGACAAAATGATAAATACTGTAATCACTCAAATGCTTGATATCACCAGTTGTGCTTCAAAAACATCACGGCTTTCACCCCTCACCTTTTAAAAACAAAGAGCAAATCTGGGCTGAATTTCAACTCATCAGCCACAAATTGGGAGAGTTGAAAGGGACCCTGGGGTCATCTAGTCCAACCCTAAAATACAGGGTTCATAGCAAGATTTGTACTACCAGAGAGACACACACATACTTATGTACACAGACACAACTGGGGAAGAGACCACAAGCCATACACCTATCACAAGCCATGCGCATATCATGTACTAATGAAGAGGAAAATAAAAGTACCCAACTTTATACAGAACCCTTTTAGCAGATCTTGAAGCTAGTTTGAGTGAGAGTTTACTTCCTTAGACTAAAGAGTGCAAGTTCCTAGAGAAATTATCTTTAAAGGAAGATTGAAGTGAACATTTTCCTAAGATAGGGAGAGGATCTCTTATAAATCATAGTTAAAACAGCCATAGATTTGATTTGAAAGGAATACAAAAGTGACAATTTTTCCTGAACTTGCAGAGGAATAGTAAGCCTAATCTATGCACCCCCCTGCAGTTTCCTTTAAAGGAAGCTTACTCTGGAGTAAATTTACTTGGCACAGAAGTAAGAAGGAGAAGAAAAGGGGGGGGGGGACCTGAAAGAGACAGAATGAAACAAGGGGGGGCATTTTCTAAGAAAAGAGTCCAGGAAGTCTTATAGAGACTGATATCTGGACTGGACTCATAGAATTTTGCTGGCCATGGAAGCCTCTACATTTAATAACAATTTTCTTAGAAAGAACACCATACTTTCATAGGCATATACTTAATGAAGTACATACAAGGAGAAAGACTCTTTTGAGCCTCTCTCAAATAACAAACATTTACACACTTCATTCTCATTTTTGTCTTAAGATTGATAAGGCCCAACATGGCTTTCTTAGATTTAAAATTTGGAACAAGCTTGGAGTTTAAACTATGCGCACTTAAGACAGGCAGTCTGTCAGAGACAGAAGGAACAGACAACACACATAACAGATGACATGTAAACATACATATTCTCATATGTATTAACAGACAATACACATAACAGACAACATGTAAACATATATATTCTCATCTTTTAGTTGGTTATTGCAAGGAGTTGGACTGCTCCCTTTGGCTTCATTAAGTGAAATTAGTAGGAAGGTCCCACATGGTTTTATGAGCCTCCTTGCCTCTTCAAACACACCACCAGTTAATCAAACTGGCAGGGCTCACAACGCTTGGTTGACGGGGTACCCCTTTATATATGCATGCGTTGCTGTTGTTGCCTTTTTTTGTTTTTTTGTTTGTTTGTTTGTTTTATCTTAAGGGGGAACGAGAAGGGTTGATTAGGATTTGGGTAACTCGTAGTGCAGGGATATACAGTGGTGCCCCGCAAGACGAAATTAATTCGTTCCGCAAGTTTTGTCGTCTAGCGAATATTTCGTCTTGCGAATTATTATTTAGACAAAGGAAACAAAGTCGCGAGACGTTTTCGTCTTGCGAAGCAAGCCCATAGGGAAATTCGTCTTGCGAGGCAACTCGCAAACGGAAAAACCTTTCGTCTAGCGAGTTTTTTGTCTTGCGAGGCATTCGTCTTGCGAGGTACCACTGTATAGTAAAGAAAGAGAAGGGGCCTCTAGTTGCTTGGCAACTTCCTTAGTGGGTTTTTTAGAGAGCTCTAGCTTGTTCCTTGTGTTCCTTTTCCTATTTCCTTAGTCAATAACCTGGGGTGCTTTTCCACTCTGCCGATCCCGCCCAATTCCTCATGGGCTATCCCTCCTGGCAACCTCCTACCTATCGTCACAATCTCAGGAAAAGGGGCCCTACTGGACGCCCGTGCCGTGCGGTGCCAGATCGGGTGATCCCTGGATAGAATTTCGAACTGAAAATCCCCCTTGCTTTTGGAAGCGGGCTCACGCACGATACACGTGTTACGTGGCACCGACCAGTGCGGCTGGGATTGGGATAGAAAGCCAGACCACTTCCTGCCCCCTAGAAAGGACGCTCGGGAAGTTCGGAAAGAGAGCTCCAACCCCTTGCTTTCAACTGGGATGCCCGTTGCGGAGAGTCGGCTATCTTTCAAGTCGGGTCTCTCCGTCTTACTTTCGGGCTCCCAATTGGTGCGGCTGGCTGGAGGGTTTTTTAAGAGAAAGAGATAGAGCTCAGAACCCCCCTTTCGGGTTGAGCAGCGGTCCACGGTCTCTCTCACCACTTGGACCAAGAGACAGGCGAGAAGGAGCGATAGAGAGGAGGGCATAGAATTCAGTTGCCAGGAGACTTCCACCCCCTTCCCACCAGTGCACTGGATTTTTCCTTTTCCTTATACTCACGCGTCTTCTATGATGATCCCGGGATCGATGAATAAGCCGGCTGGATCCCTCTTTGCTCCCCGGCTGAACTCCTAGGGCTTTCGATTACCGCCCGGGAGATGGCTGGGGGTCCAAAAGGATCTTCCCAGGCAAAATGGCCCGGAGCCGGCTGAAGATTTCGGGGCCCCCAGTCAGCAGCTCGGGAGAACCGCAAGCCCCACGTTGGGCGCCAACTGTTACGGCTAAAATCTGGGTGCGGGGCTATTCTGCCACCCAGCTCGTCGGACTAAGTGTCCGCGCGTCCCTGCGGAAGAAAATGAGCTCAGCCGGACAGGAGCAAACTGCAGAAGATCCAAGTTTATTGCGCAACAGGTTCAAGACGAGATTGAACAGCGAGAAAGGGGTGGCATGAACTTTTGAAACTCCCTCCATGTCCCAGAATACAGTGCAAAATACATCCCAGTTACATCATGAATACATTAAGGAAAGGTTGGGTTACACAGATTACATCATGAATACATTAAGGAGAGGTTGGGTTACACTGGATTAACATATGGAGGAGGGAGGGGGGAATATGCAGAGAGCTGGAGATATGGAGGAGGGAGGGGGGAATATGCAGAGCTGGAGATATGCGCAGATAAGCACATCCTGAGAAGACAATGGTCCATGTATGCGTAGTCTGTCACCTGGCATTGCCCGGAGGAAAGGTTTGGCAGAGTGATTTTGACACAGTTGAGAGATTATGGAGGACAGGGGAGGGGTGATGGAGTCCTAGAGAAATTGAGCAAATATTTGTAGTGAAGAAGACATGCCCCCCCCTTCCGTAACACAACCAACTCTGAAAATCTTTTATTTCCTTATACTCTTTTAGCTTCCATTTTCCTTCTTGGTCCTTTAGTAAGTCACTGTATGTAAGCCACTTTCCTTTTTTACCAAGTGGCTTGAACAGCAAAGCTTCAAGTGGTGAAAGCCACCAGAGTGTCTTCTGTTCTATCTTTATATCTCTCCCAAACCCTCATTAATGATTTCCTAATTATATGATAATAAAATCCTTTATGTACTTTTCCTTTCCCATACCATAGATATGCATGCCATCAGAATCTATTGTCATGACCTTCCAAATCCAATGCTTCTTGATTTTCCAGTTTTATCCAGTCCCTAATCCATACCAAACATGCAGCCTCATAATACAATTTAGTTTGGAAGGGCAAAACTGCCTCTTTCTTTTATATCTGTAAGTAACTTATGCTTTATCCTTGGCCTTTTGCCCCCTCCCAGATAAACTTTGAAATTTCCTTCTGCCATTTTTTAAGGCAATCATCTTCCACCATTATTGGGAGTGATTGGAAAAGAAATAGCATTTTTTGCAAAACATTCATTTTTACTGCTGCTATTTTTCCTAGCAGGGAAAGGTTCATTCTGCTCCGTATTTCTAAATTTCTTTTTATCTCTGTAGCAGGAACCCCCCACCCCAATCATTCAGTTTGTACAAACTTCACACACACTCACACTCACACACTACATACACCACGCTTCTGTTATAAATTCATAGAAAAATCAACCATACATCGGATTTGCACTGTTTCACTTTTATTTGACTCCATGAAGGAAGGACTACAAAATGGGGAAGGTTTGATACAAGCCAGCCATAATCCCTTCACCATCCCAGCACATCCACAGGAGCCCTGCCCAGTTGCTATGCCAACCCTGATGGTCCTAGACAGAAGGCCATCAAGATCACAAAGAACTTGCATATGGGAGTGGATTCAGCATGGACTGGAACAAAGGACAATGATCAGATCTTCCCTCAGGGGGCAGGAAACTGCCAACTCCCCTTTGTCTCCTGGAAGTGAAAGGGGGAAAGGGGGAACCAGCCAGGTGACAGGACATTCAGGTTACCACCACAACTCCTCCCTCAACCCCTCCTTTCTGTAATGTATGCATGATGTTTCTGGGGGTGGGAATTTCAAAAGTTTTTATAAGGTCTTGCACAACATCTTTCTGGGTCTTTCCTCTCTCTTGCAAGTGAGAGGAACACCCTGTTGCAACAGTTCAATAAAGGCCAAGCCTACAGGCTGCTGATTTGCTCCAAGTTATCCTGGTTGGTGTCTTTATTTTGTCCAAGGGAGCCCTCGGATTTTTCCGGTAACATCTCGAGCCACACTTTTTCATAATTGTCTTTGTAGATATTTATGTTTCTTGATGTCAACCATATCCCTAAATATTTGACCTTTTTATGAACGTCTATCATGATACTTCTATCATGATATCATGATACTATCATGATAAGGGACGCAGGTGACGCTGTGGGTAAAAGCCTCAGCACCTAGGACTTGCCGATCGAAAGGTCGGCGGTTCGAATCCCCGTGGCGGGGTGCGCTCCCGTCGCTCGGTCCCAGCGCCTGCCCACCTAGCAGTTCAAAAGCACCCTTAAGTGCAAGTAGATAAATAGGGACCGCTTACTGGCGGGAAGGTAAACAGCGTTTCCGTGTGCTGTGCTGGCTCGCCAGATGCAGCTTTGTCACGCTGGCCACGTGACCCGGAAGTGTCTGCGGACAGCGCTGGCTCCCGGCCTATAGAGTGAGATGAGCGCACAACCCCAGAGTCTGGCAAGACTGGCCCGAACGGGCAGGGGTACCTTTACCTTTTATCATGATACTTTGGTCCAACTCTTTTTTTCTCTTCTTCCTTCAGATTTTTAACTAATAATTTAGTTTTTTCCCTATTTAATTTAAATCCTGCCACTTCCCCAAATTTCTGAATCTTTTCTATGACTCTAGCGAGAGAACTGTTGATGGAATATTTTCAGGAGTTGGAGATGGCGTTTATAAGTGGTCCATGTTACTATGAAAGGCTTGGAGATGGAGCGGATTTCCAGCCAACCTTCCAATCACGAAACGCTCCCAGTTCAGTGAGCAGCAAAGGACGCCTTCCTTAAATTGCGCCCCCCCCAAAAAAAAATCACTCGGCACGTTTGACCTTTCTTATCCAACAACGAAACGTTCTCTCTTTCCGTTTCGTAGGTCTATGCTCCCTTTCCAGCAACTGAGGGCGGAAAGCAGGCGAGTCGCTGCTATGGGAGAGCGGTGGATTGTGGGAGCGGGAGGTGGAGCCTGCGCAAAGGCGGAGAAGTTGCTCCTGGCCCAAAGGGGATGCGGGAATCGAGTCTCTACAAGACGACTTCCGGCTCTCCATTGAAGGAAAGAGGCTTGCGGGCCCCTGAAGGTGCGGCCAGGGAGAGAAGCAGGGCCCCTTCAGCCTGCCACCTTCCTTAAAAAAGAAGAGGTTGCTTGTCCTCATGCTTCTCGAGGAAGGACGCGCGCATATTCCTGCATTGCAGCGGGTTGGACTGGATGACCCTCAGGGTCCCTTCCAATTCTATACGAGATTTTCTCCTTGTGGGGTTTGCAATGGGGGAAATCTGCGCATGCAAAGCAGGCGACAACCCCCCGCCCTCTGAGTTCGAAGTGGGCGGGGCCGCCTTCCTTGGCCCCGCCCCATCCCATAATCCCCCTGGCTCTCCGCTCCCCCCCCCCCCGCCTGCCTTTGCTCTGGAAACCTCCATGTGCTGAGCAGGAGCAGCAGGACTCGACCAAAGCGGATGGCTCCTCCGACAGGTGATTTTGGGGGTGCAAAGGGGGCGCGCCGGGGCGGCAGCTGCCCTGAGGTCGGAGCTGCAGTAGGAAGGCCGGGAAGGGGGGTCTGGGACGGGGGGGGGGTCAGAGCCAGGAAGGCTGGCGTCCCCCCCCCCCATATCTTCCCGTTTGGACTTGCCCGGGGGGATTTCAGCCTTACCTGCCAACAAGCTTCCTTCCTTCCACCCCGCTCTCTGTCTTTCCACAATTCGTGCCCAAAAACTTGACCGCTTGGATACCTGTCTGCTATGCTTGAGGTGCGCAGGGCCTTCCCTTTCCCGTCAGGTCGCTCGTTGGCACCCCGTCCTGGGTTGGCTGGCACCATCCCTGCCGCCCTGGGAGTTGGCAGAGGAAGAGAGGGAGGGGGAGGGGAGCAGCCCAGGACCGGCAGGGGCTGCTCTGGGCTTATGCCCGGCACCGCTGAGCCCTGGATGCCAGAACCGTGTAGCCCAGGTTCCTTTTCTCCCAGGGCCAAGCAGATGCCCCCAAAGGGGAACTCAGCCAGCAGGATTTGAACACACGAGCGACTTCCCCCTTCCTTGTGTGGTTTCCAGCAACTGGGATTCAGAAGCAACTGGGGAGGCCAGAGCAGAGATATTGTGGCTAAGAGCCATTGACAGGGCATGAATTTGTCCAGTCCTCTTTTAAAGCAGTCTAGTTTGCTGGCTGCTGCTGCTTCCTTTAGCAGGGAGTTCCGCAGATCCCCGGCCACTGGCACTCGGAAGCATTGCTGCCTCCAACTGTGGAGGCGCGGCAGAGCTATCCTGGCATTGTCCTCTCCATGAATTTGTCTGACCCTGTTTCTAAGCTGTCTAGGCTGGTGGCTGCCTCCTGTGGCGGAGAGTTTGGCAGATTCCCAGCCACTGATATTCAGGATCCTACTAGCCTTGGCCCTTTATTTTCCCATTCATGCTTGCTTGATGCCCCCTCTCTGCCCCCTTTTTTTCAATTTTTTTTTGTTTTCCAAATTTATAATAAACACAAAAGAAAAACAATACAATAGACAAACAAACATATATCTCAACTGTCAAAATCCCAATTTAAATAACATTGTTAAGTGACTTCCTCAGATCCCCCCTGTGTTTCCATAATACTCATTTTAGCAGTTTTCCAATATCCACTTTCAAATAGAATTAACTTATTCCATTAATATCTTTCTTTCTTTTCATAATGTTCTCAATCCATAATGTTATACAATCAATCTATTTTACTCCTAGGCCAATTTGGTACTTACAAGTAGTTCTACCTAAATTATGTTAGAATATCTATCCAAATTTATTCCATTCTTCTTGATGCTCCTCCTCCTGATTCTTCCAGTCAGGTCAGCCAGCTCCAAAAAGTCCACCAACTTCATCTGCCATTCCTCCACTGTTGGCATTTCTTGTAGCTTCCAATTTTTGGCTAACAAAATTCTTGCTGCAGTTGTGGCATACAAAAAGCCCCCTCTCTGCCCCTTCCCTACCCAGACAGCGCCATGGAGGCTGCAGCCCCCCCGTGCCCGGCCAGCCACCTCCGCTGGGACCTGACGGCCGCACAGATCCAGGACGCTACGGCCAAGCTGATCGAGAAGACCAAGCGGGTGTACGACACGGTGGGTGCCCTGGCACAGGGCGACATCTCCTATGAGAACACGCTGGGCGCCCTGGGCGCCGTGGAGGTGGAGTACACGGGTAAGTCCAGAAGAAGGCGCATCATTTCCACACAATAGGAATCCTGGAAGCTGTAGTTTGCTGGGAGTGCTGGGAACTTCAGCACTGGGAGAAGCTGCGGTTACTGGGATTCTTTGTGTGGATCTGCCTTATCCAATGCAATTCTTAAGGAGCCAAACCGATGCTAAGGATACAATAACCTTTCAAAAGTGTTTGTGGGAAGGGGTGGGGGGAAGGAAGATTCTTAATAATAATAATAATAGTTAAATTTGTATACTATTCATCTGTAGATCTCAGGGCAGTTAGGATACATAATTATGTATTGATTTGTGTGTTTTTGCTCTACTTTTTAGTATGTGTATTGTGTTTCTATCTTGTATTTTTATGGTGCAAGCCTCCTGGAGGTAGAATCACAGGGGAATATTGTTGGAAGGGACCCTAGGGGTCATCCAGTCCAACCCCCTGCAATGGAGGAAACCTTTTTTTTTTTTTTGGAGGAAACCTTTTGCCCAAGCTGGGGCTCGAACCCATGACCCTGAGCTGAAAAGTCTCTTGCTGTATCCTCCGTTTGCTCTATCGATGGAGGACGGGAGACAAGAATGAAATGAAATGCACTAGGTTCCAGGGGGCTGGAGCCGTGATACTAAAAGCCCCATTGTTAGTCAAAGTGAGCGTAGCTCTGGGGCACAGGGTGCTCTCTGCATGGGTGGGTAGGAGGCCGAGAGGTTTGCCTGACATCCACCTTTCCTTCTTCCCCTCCCAGTTCAGCGGAACATGCTAGACTTCCCGCAACACGTGTCTCCCTGCAAGGAGGTTCGTGCGGCCAGCACTGAGGCTGACAAGAAGCTCTCCGAGTTTGACGTGGAGATGAGCATGCGGCGGGACGTTTACCAGCGCATCATCTGGCTGCAGGTCAGGATGCAGGCGGCGCCCCAAAGTGGGGCGGGGAGGGGGTGGGACCGGTTCTAGAACTCCCCCAGGTGCCAGGCGCTTGCCCAATTGCAACCATGCAGAGTTCTCTGGGCACCAGTTTGGCGACTGACATCTCCCTCTGGCTGGCCTCTCCAGGTTTCTTTTTTTATTTTTATTTTTTATTGAATGTTAGTTTTTTCATCATCAGAATCATTATTTCAGAAACAAAATACATTACAAATCCTCAACACGCCCCCCCCCCCCCCCCCGGTGACTTCCCTCAACTTCCTTTTCTGGTTTTTTGGCATATTATATCTCCCTGCTTATTGGTTATTCTTTAAAAATTTTAAAGTAATTATTATTCTCATCATTTTAACATCCTATTTCTATTTCACATTTCTTATGTTGATTGCAAGTGTTTAATCAAACCTTGCAAGTGAGTCCATTTCTTTACATTGATTCTGTAAAGTTTATATAAATGGTTCCCAGTCTTTCTTAAAATCTCTATTGTCTTTGTCTTTCCATTAGTTTTGCCATTTCAGCGTATTCCGCCAGTTTCCATTCTTCTTTAGCTGGTATTTCAGCACTTTTCCTTCTTTGTCAGGCTTCCTCAATCTCAGCCCTCCAGATGTTTTTGGCCTACAACTCCCATGATCCCTAGCTAGCGGGACCAGTGGTCAGGGATGATGGAAATTGTAGTCTCAAAACATATGGAGGGCTGAGGTTGAGGAAGCCTGATCTTTGTGCTAGCAACATCCTAGCCGTAGTTGTAGCATACATGAAAAGTTTTTTCTTCTCTTTCAGCAAATCTTGACCTGAAATGCCTAACAAAAAGGCTTCTGGGTTTTTCACACAAGTTAGCGTAAACATTTTCTTCAATTCATTATAAATCATTTCCCAATATTTTAAAATTAGTTTACAATTCAACCACATATGAAAGAACGTACCCTCTTTTTCTTCACATTTCCAACACTTATTGGGGGAAATAATTAATTGCCTAGCACTTGCAGTTATTGATCTCTAATATAACTGCAAGTCCTAGGCAATTATTTCCATGCAACTTTACACACATCTAACTTTCTAAGTAAAACTAAATTGTATTAATTTAACCAACTCATTTTTGTGCTGTCAGGCCTCACAGATGCCTGTTTTGGTATTCAGGCATCTGTATCCTAGAATCCTAGAAGGGACCCCCAGGGGTCATCCAGCCCAACCCCTCACAATGCAGGAATCTCAGCCAAAGCATCCCTGACAGAAGCCACCCAAGCTCTGCTTAGAAACCTCCAAGGAAGGAGAGTCCACCACTCAATCAATTTTTATTAAACTGATTTATATTTGGCCATTAGCCTAAAATATCGGAGTTGCACAAGTCAGGCGTCTTGGGTTTTTCTGCTTTCCAAAAATGAGGGATGCTAAAAAATTGTAACATGAATTGGGAAATTGAAAGATATTTTTATTTTCCCTTTTCAGAAGGTAAAAAGGAAATTCTTTGGTTTCCCGAAAGATGTTTTGGTGCTTCTTCATCTAACCTAGAGTTGCCTAGCTAAATGTTGTCCAATACATAGAAATCGTTAAAAATGACTGCTGAGTCTGGGAGTTATATGGTAGATTATTTAAATTATTTATTATTAGAATTACTTGGTTTTACCTGACATTTTTAGAAGGCAAAGAGGATACTTGGTTTTGCTTAGGAAGTAAAATTTCTCTAAAAATGATTGCTGTATATTTGCAGTTATTATGTTTGTTTGTTGTTTTGCGCTCCATAAACTTTTCAGATGGTAAAATGGATGTTCTTTGGTTTTCCAGAAGCAGTTTTGGTGTTTCTTGGTCAACCACAAAAATACAAGCAGATTTGCTCACACCCCAAACCCTGTTCTTTAAAGACCCCTCCCTGAAGAAATTTGCAAAAATTAAGTTTAAATCAGCTTTTCATATGGAAGCATGAGGACTAGAGTCTTGCTTTATTGGTAGGCTTCAGGCTGCAGCTCCGTTTACAGAAATTAAGTTTTGTCCTACCATGAGCTTTAAAATCTGCAGGTGCATCAAGTGAACTGGGTGTAGGTGTTGCTCTCAGCCCTCGGGGCAGAGCTGGTGTGTGGCAGCAGTGCAGAACATGGGCTGTGAACCTGGAAAATCCAGTTTGCAAAGCAGCTCTCCTCTGAAGATCCATCTTCGCCCTTTGGCTGGGTAGGCTCAGAGCTCCTGACCAACTTTTCTCAACCTTATGGAGATGAAATAATAATAATAATAATTAATAATAATAGCTGTTATTACCATTGTTGTAAGTCCTGGCCTATTTTCTGAACTGCTTTAAGTGGTTTAGAGGTGAAATAACAACAACAGCAACAATTATTAGTAGTAATACAGTGGTACCTTGGTTCTCAAACTTAATCCGTTCCAGAAGTCCGTTCCAAAACCAAAACGTTCCAAAACCAAGGCATGCTTTCCCATAGAAATTAATGCAAAACAAATTAATCCCTTAAAAACAACCCCTAAAACAGCAATTTAACATGAATTTTACTATCTAACGAGACCATTGATCCATAAAATGAAAGCAATAATCAATGTACTGTACTATAAAATAAATAAGACAGTATTGTAGATGATAAAAATGAAAATTAATTTTTTTCTTACCTGCACTGATGACAGTCATTGTTTGGAAGGGGGGCTTTTATCCATTTCTGCAGAGACACAATCGATCAGGAGCTGAAATGGGTTCCACACAGTCACCAAAACAAATGAACCCAAAAAGCCTCAAAAACAAAAATGCAAAATAAATAGCAAAAACAAAAGTGCCAAACTTAATCCGTTTGTGAAGTCTGTTTGACTTCTGAAATGTTCGGAAACCAAGGCACGGCTTCTGATTGGCGCAGGAGCCCCAGAAACAATAGCCAACAGTTGTATCGCATGTTCAGCTTCCAGAAAATGTTCGAAAACCAGAACACTTCCTTCCGGGTTTTTGGAGTTTGAGAACCAAGGTACCATTGTAATTATTTGATTTGTTGCTTCCTTGCAGGAGAAGCTGGAGAACACCTCCCTGAAGCCGGAAGCGAAGCGATACCTTGAGCGCCTGATCAAGCTGGGCCGGCGGAGTGGCCTCCATCTCCCCGAGGAGACGCAGGAGGTGGGAGACATTTGCCTGGGGGGGGGCTGAGGGTCACCCGGCCTACCAGGGGCACAGCTGGACTCAAGAGGCAAATCCGTGGCTCCTCTTGGGGAGGCTTGGAAGCGAAGGGAACGGAGCTGGCCGAACGCTGCAATTCCTGCCTTGCAGTGGGTTGGACTGGATGACCCTTGGGGTCCCTTCCAGCCCCGCATTCTCTCATCCCAGCGGGGCTGGAGGGATGCCCCTGCCAGGTTGAAAGAGGCCTGGGAAGATGATGCGCAGCCTGAGACGAGGGACCCCTTCTTCCTCTCGTGGATTCACGGGAGGCCTTTTAGCGAGTAAACTGCCCTGCGTGGATCGTGGGAATACGTGGGATCGGGAACCAGGGGTGAGGGCGGGGGGGGGGGAGTTGTTGGGGGGAAGCCAACTCGGTTCGGGGCCTTTTGCTGCCTCCAACCCCATTTCCCCCTTTCGCCCAGAAAATCAAAGAGATAAAAAAAAGGCTGAGCGTCCTCTGCATCGACTTCAACAAGAACCTCAACGAGGACACGACCGTCCTGCCCTTCTCCCGGGAAGAGCTGGGTAAGGGTGGGGCAACGGGTGTCCCTTGGGTGCCATTGGGGGCAAAGCGGGTTGGACTAGATGACCCTTGGGGTTCCCTTCCAACTCTACCTTTCCATGATTCTTCATATCTGGGATAGCTCATTCGGTAGAGCAGGAGACTCTTAATCTTGGGGTTGTGGGTTCAAAACCCACCTTAGGCAAGGTTCCTGCCTTGCAGGGGGCTGGGCTGGATGGCCCTCAGGGGTCCCTTCCAACTCTCAGCCAAGCCCAATAATTTTCTCAACCGTTCCTCCCAGGTCTGCATAGAAATAATTTAAAATACTTGTTGTTAGATTACAGATTAATGTTATTTTGCTTAGAAAGGGTAAATGATTGCCAAGTACTCACTATTATATTACAGTTTCATTTTGTCATTTATTATTATTATTCCTGACCTTTTCAGAGGATACAATCTCCAGAAGCAGATTAAGTGTATAAAAGCATCAGTGCATAGCGTAATAATGAAATAATCCCAGTAACCCAATAATGGACGCCAGGCACCATGAAGCCTGCAGTCCTCACATGAAACTTGTAGAGTTAAAGCGCCTAGTCCTCTGTGAGGCTCACCCCCTGGGCCCCTTTGCCCGCCACCCATGGGTGCCCTTGTCCTTCCTTGCAGGGGGTCTCCCTGAGGACTTCCTGAGTTCCCTGGAGAAGACTGAGGAGGGGAACCTGAAGGTGACCCTGAAGTACCCCCACTATTTCCCCCTGATGAAGAAGTGCCACGTTCCAGAGACGCGGAGGCTGGTGGAGAAGCAGTTCAACTCCCGCTGCCAGGAGGTAGAAGGCAGCACAAACCAAACAAATAAACGCCTTTTCTGCTTTCTGCTCGGAGAACGGCTCCCTTTCTCCCTGCATATCTCTGCTGTCACATGAAAACTCGGCAGGGACACATTTCAGCAAACTTGCAATCCAAATTTTGTCCCTCGCTCTTTAAAAGCCGTCTGAGTTGGTGTCCTGTGGCAGTGAGTTCCGCAGATGGACCCTGTGCCGTTTCGCCCGCCCTGACCCTCCTGGCATTCCGCTTCCTTGCATGTCACGAGTTCGAGTTTACGATACAGGGAGGAAAACCTCCCTGCACGATTCCATTTTCTTTGTTGAGGGTTTTGCTGCAGCCTCGTGTTTCCTTACATTTCTCAGAATGTCTGTTTCTCCATGTAGTTGATGATAAAGGCCTTTTCTGAAAGGGGGGGGGAATAAAAGGGGCTCCTTTGCGGTCTCCCCCACTGGCTGCCTCACCTCCTCCCCCCCTCCCTCCGGTTGCCACAGGAGAACTGCCTGATCCTGAAGGAACTGGTGGATCTGCGGGCGAAGAAGGCGGCTCTGCTGGGATTTGAGACGCACGCCGACTTCGTCCTGGAGATGAACATGGCCAAGGACTGCCAGACGGTGGCCTCTTTCCTGGGTATGGCGTTTCTGCAGATGGCGAGCACATGGCTTCAGCCCCAAAGAAAGCGGGACGGTTGAAGGGTCTCCTAGGACCGCAGAGGTGGAAGGGACCCCAGGGGGTCATCTATCCCAACCCCCTGCAAGGCAGGAATCTCCGCTAAAGAATCTGTTAAAAACCTCCAAGGAAGGAGAGGCCTTCCAATAGGTGCAAGGAAGTCTCTCCATTGTTTGTGTTTCTTATTTGCGTGTTTAGAAAACCTTTGACTAAAATTCTTTATTAACAATAGTTATTTTTGAAAGCCAGAGGAGGTTCACAGACCCCTGCCTGGAGCTTCTTTTCTGCTCCAGAGGGCAGGACCCAAACCAACGGATTCAGAAGGTGGTGGACTCTGCTTTGGAGGATTTTAAGCAGCTGTCCATCAGGGATTCTTTTGCTGAGATTCTTGCCTCGCAGGGGGTGGGTCTAGGTGTCCCCTGGGGGCCCCCAACCTTCCATTCTGGGGTTCTGTGGACCCTGGGGTGTCTGTGGTTCTTCGGCCGAGCTTCCTGCCCAGCTCAGGGTTGGTCTGGATGACCCCCAGGGGACCCTGCAACCCTCCCACACTCTTCAATGGAGGCTACTATGAGGCCTGGGATTCCTACTGTGGAGGGGCGAGGGAGGTATGGCGGTGGGGGCAGATGTTATAGGCGAAGGGGATCGAGATATGGATACGCTCGTACCCCTTCCAATCTGCGCCCCATCCCGAGGGACGAGGGTAGGGTGAGCAAGGATTACTCACCTCCGTCACTGGTGCTGTGCAATGCCAGGTCTATAGGCAATAAAACCGCCACCCTGCGAGATTTCTTTATCTCGCAGGGGGTCGACCTGGCTTGTGTGACGGAGACCTGGGTGCGCGAAGGGGCAACAGTTACCTTACGAGAGATGGCGCCCCCGGGTTTCTCCGTCCTCCACCAGTCACGGACTGTGGGCCGGGGGGGGAGGGGTGGCATTATTAATCCGGGAAGATTGTCCTTTCAGGGCTCTACCACCGCCATCGATCCCCGGCATTGAATGTGTTGGCCTAGTGTGGGGCTCCGAGGAGAGCTTGGCTGTCTGGCTGGTGTACCGGCCACCTAGCGCACCAGCAGCCACCCTGTCAGGCCTATTGGAGGCGGTGGCCGGCTGGGCCTTGGAGTTCCCTAACCTATTGGTATTGGGGGACTTTAACATCCATGCTGATGCCACTCCCTCCTCACAGGCTCTGGACCTGGTGTCTTCCATGGCGACACTAGGGCTCTCCCAGTTTGTTTCGGGCCCCACACATCAAGCAGGCCACACGCTGGATTTGATCTTTGGCGTAGGTATAGATGTGATCATGTCTCCTCCAATGAAGGTGCCATGGTCTGATCACTACGCTCTGAAAGCCAGGATTGACTTGCCACCCCCACCCTGCTTAGGTGGCGAGCCGATTTGGGCTCGCCCGCAGAGGCTGATGGACCCTGATAGATTCCGCCAAGCCTTGCGGGACCTTTCTCCCCCTGGCGACTCATTGACTGAGCTTGTTGAGGGCTGGAATACCCAGCTCCTGGCAGCCATCGATGAGATCGCACCTAAGCGCCCTCTGCGACCCCGCAGAAACCGGGCTCCCTGGTTTACCGAGGAGCTCCGGAAAATGAAGCGGGACCTCAGACGGCTAGAGCGAGTATGGCGGGGTGCCCATGACGGATCCTCAAGAACATCTTATAGGGCTTTTATGAAAACCTACGAGATGGCGGTGAAGGCTGCTAAGAAGTCATACTTCTCGGCCTCCATTGCATCCGCTAGCTCTCGCCCAGCGCAATTATTTAGTATAATCAGGTCTTTAACGTCCCTTGAGGGACAGCCAAATTTAAATAACAATTTGACACATAGCTGTGAGGCATTTGCGAGCTTTTTTGCGGAGAAGGTCTTGTTGCTCCGCCATGACCTCCCTGCCAATTTGGATACAATAAAGGAACTGGAGGCCCCTCGACTGTCCTCGGGTCCAGTATTGGACCACTTTGACTGGATATCCCCAGCCGATGTGGACAGACTCCTCCGAGCTGGAAAGCCCACCACCTGTCCTCTTGACCCGTGCCCGTCTTGGCTGATTAGAGCGTGTCCAGACGAGGTGCGGGCCCTCCTGGGGGATATCATCAATTTGTCCCTTGGCACGGGGACATTCCCAGGGGAACTGAAGGAGGCAGTGGTGCGCCCGCTCTTAAAGAAAACATCATTAGATCCTTTAGATCTATCCAATTACCGCCCGGTTTCGAATCTTCCGTTCCTGGGTAAGGTGATTGAGAGAGCGGTTGCTGAACAGCTTGGTGGGTTTCTGGATGAAACATCAGCTCTGGATCCATTCCAGTCTGGCTTCCGCGCTGGTCATGGGACCGAGACGGCTCTGGTTGCCCTAACAGATGATCTTCGTAGACAGCTGGATCGAGGCGGGTTGGGGCTGCTGATTCTTCTAGATCTGTCAGCAGCTTTCAACATAGTCGATCATGAACTTCTGGACCACCGCCTTGCCGACGTGGGGATCCAGGGCACAGTCCTTCAATGGCTGCGCTCGTTTCTCTCTGGTCGGGGACAGAGGGTGGCGCTTGGGGGGGAATTGTCATCGCGCCACTCCGTGGTATGTGGAGTACCTCAGGGTGCGATACTCTCCCCGATGCTTTTCAACATCTTTATGCGCCCCCTCGCCCAGCTTGTTCGGCGTTTTGGGCTGGGTTGCCATCAGTATGCCGATGACACCCAACTCTATCTGTTGATGGATGGCCATCCTGACTCGGCCCTAGACACACTGACCAGATGTCTGGAAGCTGTGGCTGGATGGTTACGTGGGAGCCGGTTGAAGTTAAATCCTTTGAAGACAGAGGTCCTGTGGCTGGGACGGGGCGATATGGGATGGGGGGGGGGCAACTCCCATCTCTTGCGGGGGCGCAATTAGTGCCAGCACCATCCGTTAAGAGTTTGGGTGTAATCTTCGACACCTCCCTTTCCATGGAGGCGCAGATTGCAGCTATAACAAAGGCGGCATTTTTCCATCTCCGCCAAGCTAAGCAGTTGGCTCCTTACCTCTCTCACCCTGACCTAGCCACTGTGATCCACGCGACGGTCACCTCCAGACTGGATTATTGTAACTCGCTCTACGTGGGGCTGCCCTTGAGACTGACCCAGAAACTCCAGCGGGTGCAGAATGCTGCAGCGAGACTCCTTACGAGGTCTTCGCTGTGAGATCACATTCACCCGGTGCTATACCAGCTGCACTGGCTCCCGGTGGAGTACAGGATCAGGTTTAAGGTGCTGGTTTTAACCTTTAAAGCCCTATACGGCTTAGGACCCTCGTACCTACGGGACCGCCTCTCCTGGTATGCCCCACAGAGAAACTTACGGTCTTCAAATAAAAACATCTTGTAGGTCCCAGGCCACAGAGAAGTTAGGCTGGCTTCAACGAGAGCCAGGGCCTTTTCGGCTGTGGCTCCGATCTGGTGGAACACTCTGTCACAAGAGACAAGGGCCCTGCAGGACTTGACATCTTTCCGCAGGGCCTGCAAGACAGAGCTGTTCCACCAGGCCTTTGGCAAGGGCACAGCCTGACTCCCTCCTTCGGCAATCTTCGCGGAGCTCTGGCCCAATGGCTGCCAGTGGCTTGAATTAATCAATTTTAGAATGAATGATTTTAGAGTGTTGTTTATGTTGTACTTTTGTACTGTTTTATTGTTGTTAGCCTCCCTGAGCCCGGCTAAGGCTGGGGAGGGCGGGATATAAATAAAATTTATTATTATTATTATTATTATTATTATTATTATTATTATTATTATTATTATTCTCCCCCCCGTAGATGAGCTGGCGGCCAAGCTGCGCGTGCTGGGTGAGCAGGAGCGGGCCCTGATGCTGTCCCTGAAGCGCCAGGAGTGCGAGCAGCGCGGCCTGCCCTTTGACGGTTGCCTCCATGCCTGGGACCTGCGCTTCTACATGAACCGGGTTCAGGAGACGCTTTACCAGGTGGACCAGAACCTTCTCAAGGAGTTCTTCCCCATGGAGGTGGTGACGGCCGGCCTGCTGGGTATCTACCAGGAGTTGTTGGGGCTCACCTTCCGCCTGGAGGAGGGGGCCCCCGCCTGGCACCCCGACGTCCAGCTCTACGCCGTGCAGGATGCCCACTCCGGCCAGGCCATCGGGAAGTTCTACCTGGACCTCTACCCAAGGTGAGTCCCAGGGGGCGAAGGGTCAAAGAGCGTGCAGGGCTTCTAGTCTTCATGGGCCAGCAGCCCGTAGAGCCAAAGAATCTGGGTAGACTGCCTCTGCAGCTGGAGGCTCCATAGTAAGAACCCGGGGGCTGGATCAGCCCAGCAGCCCAACATCCTGACCTCACAGCAGCAAAATGCCCATAGAACCGAGGAATCCAGAGTTGCTGTCTCTGGAGCTGGAGGCTCCAGAAAAGAGCTTTGCTGCTGGACCAGACCTGAAGGGGGCCCAGCCGGCCTGGCCTCATAGTGGCCAGGTGCCCCCAAAGACCCAGGATTCCAGATCGACTGCCTCTGGAGCTGGAGGCTCCATCAAGGCATCTGAAGACTCCCGCCACTGGATCAGGCCCAGAGCACCCTGGTCCCAAAGTAGCCAACCAGATGCCCTCCAAGGGAAGAATTTTGGTTGCTCTGTTAATAGCTAAAAAGCAATTGTTTCACCAATGATTTGTAGTTGCTTCACTGATGATTAGTTACTTATTTTCTAAGATTTGTGCTGCATTTAGGATGTTATTTTACATGTTCACCAGTTAATGGTTGTAAAAGGTTAGGGATTCATCAGGATGGGAATTGGCAAAGAAATAAAATCTAGCAATCAGTCCAGAAGCCCGCAAGGGGTCCTGAGCACACCAGCCCTGCCCCAGCTGCTGTCCCCGCCTTCTGGTTCCCCAGGGCAGAGAGGTTCTGCCATCCCAGGAGGCCTCTCAAGGAAGAGAGGGCCAAAGTCCAGCCCTGCTTCCTGCCCTGGCTGGAGTCCAGATAGACTGTCCTTGGCCCTGGAGGCTCCAGCCCCAAGAGAGTATCAGAAGCACAGCGTGGGAAGGGACCCCCAGCCCAGCCGGCTGCTCTGCCACAGGCTCTCCTTTGTCCCCGGAGCAGGGAGGGGAAGTATGGCCACGCAGCCTGCTTTGGTCTGCAGCCCGGCTGCCTTCTCCCCGACGGCAGCCGCCAGATCTCGGTGGCAGCCATGGTGGCCAACTTCACGAAGCCCACGCAGGACGCGCCTTCGTTGCTGCAGCACGACGAGGTGGAGACCTACTTCCACGAGTTTGGGCACGTCATGCACCAGCTCTGCTCGCAGGTGAGAGGCCGACCCGGGAGCCCTTGGCCTCGGTCTTCTGGGCTGGAAAATGGGTCCGAGGTCAAGTTGCTGAATTTTCCAACCTTTGAAAATGAGGGGTGCTAGAAAGTGTTGAAGCAACCTGGGATTGGAAAGGTATTTGGGCTAAATTAGTGTGATTTAGTGTTGCCTGTTGGGTAAAACATGTGAAACAGTGTGTAGGAATCATTAAAAATGATTGCCAAGTATTGAATGGCAGAGTTGGAAGGGACACCACAAGGTCATCTAGTCCAACCCCATGCAGGTACACAAGTATCCATGGCAGGTGGCCCCCCCACGGCAGCGTCACATAGTGGTTAGAGTGTCGGACTAGGTCCTGGAAGTGACCAGAGCTCAAATCCCCCCCACACAGCCTTGAAGCCCACTGTGTGACCTCTCAGCCTAGCCTGCCTCACATGGTTGCAGGGATGAAAACAGGACAAAGACTTGGGAGAGACCTGGGTTCGAATTCCCCCACCTTGGTCATGAAGCTTAATGAGTAACCTTGGAGTTAGTCAGAGCCTCTCTCTCGGCCCCAACCTGCCTCACAGTGTTGTGGTGTCGATTAAATGAGGCCTGAGTGAGACCAGGGTTCAAATCCTTAGCCAGGAAGCTCACTGGGTAACTCTGAGGACAGTCCTGCCGCCCTTTGCTCAGCCCCTTCTTCTCTGCCCCCGGACAGGCGGACTTCGCCATCTTCAGTGGGACCCACGTGGAGAGGGACTTCGTAGAGGCTCCGTCGCAGATGCTGGAGAACTGGGTGTGGGAGAAGGAGCCCCTGCGGCGGATGTCCACGCACTACAAGAACGGCGTGCCCATCCCAGACCAGCTGCTGGAGAAGCTCATCAAGTCCCGACAGGCCAACACAGGTAGGCAGCGTCCCCAGGTGGCTGCACGGGAAGGGCGGGAAGGAGCAATAACACCTGCAAAAGCATGCCTGGAATCGTAGGATTGGAGGGGGCCCAGGGGGTCATCCATCCAACCCCCCTGCAAGGCAGGAATATTTTGCCCAACGCAAGATTCAAACCCACAACCCTGAGATTAAGAGTCTCAGGTTCTACTGACTGAGCTCTTGGATGCTGAACTATCCAGTAGCTTTCTTTCTCCATTTAAAACATTTGTATGTGTGTACTAATTCAAATTAAACCCTTTTGATGCATAATAGCAGCACCATACAGATAAGCAAGGAAATATCAACTTTAACCCAGAAGCCGGTGTTAAGGCAATACATGCAAGACTGATTAGTTTATTTTGTTTTATTTATTTATTTATTTATTTATTTATTAGTCAATCAGCTTCCGCATCCCAGACTCCTCTTCATAAAGAAGGCAACACACAGTTTCTGGGAACCAGGAAATTCCTAACACAAAGCGAGTCCTCTAGCCTTTGTTCTTAGCTTTTTGAACCTTCCTCTGGTT